>NW_023596576.1:38389724-38418568 GCF_011947565.3 Pollicipes pollicipes | reverse complement strand
TTCAAACGGTCAGTGTGCGTGACTGTCTGTGATTAATGTTGGTTAGCGACTGTTGTTATCTTCGAGTCTGAATTTGTGCTACCATGGTGACACTGCAGATACACAATTGTAACTGTGCCATTGTTCGCACTGAAAGCTCAGATGCAACAGCACTTGAGCATACCACTGTCTGATATATGTGGGATGGTGGTAATGTTTATCTCAATAATCGTTATTTGTATTTAATGGAAACTGCCCACGGTGTTGCCTCATGATGCTGATAAAACACAATGCCACTACATACACTTTCGAGTTGGAGGAAAAGGCTACACATTGGGTGCAGGAACGTCGAAGAAATCTGTTTGTCCGAAAGAGCGGAAAGACAGAACGTTTAGAACTCAAAGATGCAGCCCAAACAAAAACAGAAAGAAGAACTGGAGGATTCGCGAAACAGGAACAGCAGGAAAAGCTTAAGAGAGAGAAGAGGAACGCAGCGGCAGGAGGCAGAAGCGGCTAGAATGTTAGCCGAAGAAGAGGAGAGGTTACGTCGCGAGGAGGAGGAAAAACTGGAGGAATTCCGACGACGGCGTGAACAGTTGTCTCGCCAAGAGAGTGAGACGGCGGCAGAGCGCGTGCCCCCGCCGAGGTGCAGGCCGGCCCGGAGTCTCAGCCGCCGGAGCAGGGCGACAGCATCGTGCGGACCGGAGCCGGAGGAGCCGGCGGCTGCCTCGCCTCCCACCGGCACGCCGAGTCTGCCGACGGCGACGGCGACGGGCCCTGCCCGCCGGCAGCTGACGCGCGTCATCGGCGCCTGAGGCCGCGCAGGAACCCGCCGCCGCTCCGGCGCAGCCGCGCCAGCATCCGTCCGCCCCAGTCGCCCCATCCGCCGCCGCCCCCTGCCGCCTCCGGCCGCTGCCCGCTGCTGCCCCAGCTGCTGCCCCAGCTGCCCCCAGCTCCCCGCCACCGCGTCAGTGGCGCCCGGCTGGCCGGCGCCGAGTGTCGTCTCGTCAACCCGTTTCAACCCATTCGCGCGGCCGCAGGCTCGGCCGTGCTGACGCCGCAGTCGTGGCAGCAGCCGGGCGCCGGCGCCGCACCCTTCGCGCGCAGTGGTTCACTACCGCCTTCGAGAGCCAGGCCAGCGACCCTTCGACGCCGCCGAGCTCAAGACCATCACGACATGGAGGAGCTGGCCTGCGTATTCCGGCCTCTGCCAACGCCCGCCGCGCACCCGGCCCATCACTCGTCGGCCGCATACTATCAGCAGGCGGAGCAGCGGCAGAACCAGCAGCAGGGACCACAGCCTCCGCAGCAGCAGCAACAGCAGCAACGGCAGCGCAGCACAGGGCGCACAGCACAGCAGCAGCAGCAGCAGCCACAAACAACAACAACCACAACAACAACAGCAGCAACTGCAGCAACAACGACAACAACAACCGCAGCAGCAACAAACAGCAACAACAGCAACAGTCGCAGTCGCAGCCCCAGCAGCGCCACAGCAGCAGGTGCAGTCGCAGCAGTACTTCCCGCGCGCCGGCGGCTCCACCAGCGGGCCGGTGTCCGCACCGAGCCCGGCCGTCACCGGCTACAGCTACCAGCGCGCTTCACGCCGTACCCGGGCCAGGCGTACGGCCGGCCAGCTTATGGCCCGGTCGCCAAGTTGCCGACCGACCAGACGGGCTACCGGTACGCCGGGTACGCGTACAGCGCGTCCGGCGGCGGCGGCGGCTCGTACGCGGCTCGTAATCCGTACCCTGCGGCGACCACCGCCGAGCCGACGGCCGCCTACCCGGCCGTGTCCTCGGCATCGAGCGCGTCGTGGCGCCGGCGCAGGCCGACGCCCAGCAGCTGCATGAGTTCTACACACGCGCTACTACGCGTCGCCCGGCCTGCGCACAGTCGCAGTGTGCCCGACCTCTGCGAGGAGTTGCAGCGCGAGGCGGCCGCGGTCGGCGACGTGAAGCGCACCAAGTCGCACACCCCGCCGCCGCAGTGTGCGGCTGACAGGCCCGCCGCGGCGCAGGTGCGTGGCGGGGATAACGCTCGCCTCCTCTGGAGGTCCTCGTGCTGGGTCTGTGGTTGAATTTCGGTCATTATGATCAGGGTGGAAAGGCCGGTGCACGAGTGCAGTCGAGTACTATATTAGCTTTGGATGATACATAATTATTAAACTGTTAATGCCATTTATTTCACATTTTCCAGCATGTCATGAATGGTGGTATATGTTCTTCACGAGTAAAAGGCTTAAAGGCCAAAAGGTACGCGTGTCTTGTTGCGCTATGCCGCCAAAAACGTATCAGTTTACGGAATGTTTGTTATTAGCTGGTTCTTCTTCGCAAACATTTGTGTTAGGTGGGCGGTGATTTGTGATTTTTTATGCTTCACAATAAGTTCGAAATGATGTTGGTTGTGGTATGGTGATCACGTGTTCTTTGTGTGCTACATGTAGTGCATATACATCAATATGTGTCTTTTCCCTTGCTACGTCAACATCGTTGTCGGCCTGGTGCTCCGCCACGATGTCTGGAATGTCAATGAACTGCCAATAGTCGGACGTGCTGACGACTTGTGACTTGACACGGCAGGGCCTGGTGTCGCGGCCCGAGCCGGCGGCCGAGGCGGCCGACCCGCTGCACGGGCTGGAGCCGGCCGCTAAGGCCCGGCTGCAGGAGCTCGGTCAGATGGGCTTCCCTCTGGACCGGCTCAGGCGGCTGCACAGCCAGTTCAACGGTGACGAGAAGCAGGTAACGGGGCCCGACCGGTGCCCGACGGTCCTGGCGACGCCAGCGTGGTAACGGGGCCCGAGCGGCGCCCGACGAACCTGGCGAGGTCATCCTGGCGGGAATAACGGGCTCACCTGGGCTCTCCATCTGGGGGACGAACGGGGATTCTGTGATGCTAAAGCTGCCGGTGCGGTCCTGACAGCAGGTTTGGGACAGAAGATGTCATACGTTTTGATTGTGACTGTGCGTACCTGGCATGAGCCTGTGCTCTCAGTTGCTGCCTCTGCTTCCCGGACGCCTCCCTCTGCTCCCAGTCGCTTCCTCTGCTTCCAGTCGCACCTCTGCCCCCAAACGCTACTAATCTGCTCCCAGTCGCTTCCTCTGCTCCCAGTCGCTTCCTCTGCTCCCAGTCGCCACCTCTGCTCCCAGTCGCTCCCCCTGCTCCCAGTCTTCCTTTTCCCTCTGCTCCCAGTCGCCACCTCTGCTCCCAGTCCGCTCCCTCTGCTCCCAGTCGCTACCTCGGCTCCCAGTCGCCAACTCTGCTTCCAGTCACTTACCTGTGCTCCCGGCGCTGCTTCTTCTTGTCCGTGGCACTGGGCTTCGACAGTGACTTGTGACACTGACGGGTCACGACGCCGGTCTAACTTCTCACCGCGGCGTGCCCCGCCGCTACCGCGCTCTCTCCGCCTGCGGCAGGTGATCGAGTTCGCGCTGTCGGCTCAGCGTCTGGAGGAGGCCGGCCACTCGGCGCTGGAGGCCGAGCGCGGCCTGCTCGAGTGCGACGGCGACCTTGGGCCGAGCCGCCGACTTCCGTGAACTCGCTGGCCCAGCTCACCGGGCTCGGCTTCCCGGAGCCGCGCGCCCGTGACGCGCTCCGCCGCGCGGACATGCACCGCGACCGGGCGCTCGACCTACTCATCCAGGGGTAGCAGGCACTGTGACCGGGCGCTTGACCTGCTCATCCAGGGCAAGCAGGCACTGTGACCGGGCGCTCGACCAGCTCGTCCAGGGCTAGCAGGCACTGCGACCGGGCGTTCGACCTGCTCATCCAGGGCTAGCAGGCGCCGCGACCGGGCGCCTCGACCTGCTCAGGCAGGGATAACAGGCACGGCGACCGGGTGCTCCACCTGCTCAAGCGGGGTGTGCGTCGGACCATTCCCAGGCGGTAGTGCACAGTCGGGCATTAAGTGCGGCTGTTGCTCGCAGTATTTGGTGGGAGCGAACCTGCCATGTTCCGTGCGTCTGATTCCATCCCGGTGATACTCCCGGAGCGGGGTCCGTCTGCCGCTCCGGGGACGGGCATAATCGGCCCTCCGCTGTTCCTTATGCTGCTCGGGTGGTATCTGTGACTAGTGTTTCCAAGATAGTAACTGGACATGGAATCTACAAGTCTCTGGTAGGGAAAGGCTGGATTCCTAGGGTCCGGCGCGTCCCGTATCCCTGACAATACGCGAAGGTGGCCCGCTGGTTGCACGGTCGGCTGTGCAATGTATAGTTGTATAATAGGCGCGGACGCGTCGGCGGGCGCCCGCTGTCCAGTTCATCTGCGGTGATATTCGGTGGCTGGCCGCCGCGCCAGGCTGTCGGGACCACGTTCAGGCGGCGTGTTGCCGTGTGTGCGCCGTCGCAGGCCGGCCACCGCGGCGCGGCGCGGCTCGGCGCCCACGTGTTCAGGGACAATGGCGGAGTCGCGATCTGAGCGCGGTGTGGCAGTCCACTTGTATTCATGTCTCTGCCACCACGCGCTGTATGGTATATCAATATATTGGAAATGTAATCGTTCCGTGTGCTGGACATGGCTGACCGCCGAACTGTAAATCCAGCGGCGGTTACGTGGCGCGCCGCTCGGAACGGCACCTCTCGGCAAGGACAGACATTGGAGGCGGACGGAGACGAGACGGCCGTCGCAGGCCATGTCCCGGCTTGTTCCTCCCAATGTCCTACAAGAGGCTGATGCAAGCCGTTGGCCGGCGTCGTGTAGGAGAGGGCAGATGGTCTGTTCACGAAGGGGGAGATCGCGTGTGGTACGCCAACAGCCATCTCGCGGTGTATGGGCTATTAATAGGTGGCAGCACATATCTTATTTGGGCTCCAGGACGCTCTTCTGTGAAGGGAGTATCATGACAAGCCTGATAAATTGCATGCCGGCTTGCAATGATTCTGTTAATTTAAATTTCTAAAGAAACTGAGACACGTATGTACAGCTATTCGCGAGCAATTAAAGGACCTTATGCCGTTAATGGATTCTAGATTCGTTGCGTTAGCGTGAAGTGAAGTTTGTAGGAGTGTTCCACCTTTATATGGGGTTTTCAACTGAAATAACCATCTTGACGACCCTTTCGGCGCGCTGTTCAAAATCCTGCCCTTGTTAGGACCTAAGGCTTCTCTAGTTTCTGAGCTGCACGCCCGCGAAAATGGGGACGGGTATACCGGCAAAACGTATTTCAAAGTCACCTTGGCATTCATGACATTACAACAACATTTAAATCCTGTCATTACATTAGCTTTGCGGCGATTAAGGCCAAGAATCATACAATTATCGAGGCGTCCATATCTGGCGATTGTGAGTGCGATTTCCAAACATTAATGTCGTCAATGCCCCACCAATGTTGTGCAAGGTACGATGATGCAATCAAACCGCAGGACTTTTACAACGAAAAGAGCGAACGGCCGTCAAAGAGAAGACATCACAGTTTTTGCTCATGCCTGTGTAAACCATGCATTGGCCCTCGCATTGATTTCGTGACGTTATACTGACAGGATGGTTGCCCGTCGCGGAATGAATGTCTTTGAGACACTGGGTGCGTGGGTATCTGCGGAATTGTTCGCGAATAGTCATACAGCTTGGAACATTTTCTGGCATGCCAATTTACACAGTTCCCGAAGTTTCTTGGAAAAGTACGTCAGATCATTGACTAAATAACTTCCGGCTGGGGTTCGTTGAAGTGAACCCTGGTTCAAAGTTACATCTACAAGAAATGTTTCTCAACGTGGTTAGTTCTGGTTTTCATAGTTTTTCTACGTTGCGGTTTACTGGTCTGCTTACTGGTACGCTTACGTGGTCTGCAAACGATATTTTAAAGTCTCCCCTATGTCACAGACCTGGATGGAATTTAGTTCTGAATCTTGGTGAAATATGCATGTAATGGAATCACGTCTCGTATATATATATATATATATATATATATATATATATGCATATATATATATATATATATGCATATATATATATATATGCATATATATATATATATATATATATATACATATACAGATAGGCGTGTGTGGGAGGGGGGTGCATACCTTTGCCCTGAAAGTGAGGGTTCTCACCAGTTAATGACATTCTTTCACCTTGTAAGGTTATTTCACGCCACCAATCTAAATTGTGCTTGGATACAATCTTTTGCATCAGAGAGAATCTCGAACATTCCAAAGCATTCAACTTTGAAATCAAGTTCATGGAAAACCAACGGCCTGATAGTTGATCCTGGCGGTAAACTGACACGATATGTTAGCATGTAAAACGTGATAAATCAATGTACACAGAGAGTGAATATGATGAAAAATGTAATGAACATAGCATTTTAGTTAAACACACATTTAAAATGCCTGCGGATTCCGTCATCGCCAGCACCTTGTGAGGCATAATTCAAGTATCGTGGGCCTAATATGTCTTCCATCACAGCATCACATGCAAACATGACCTCACTTCATACTGTATCAAACCGCGAGATTTCCTTAGCTCCGTCTGTAATCGTAGTGTGATGGTCTGTCTACTGCCCCATACCTTTAGACTAACAAGTAGACTGATTTTAGGGCTACCCGCCGCGCGGAATATGCGCCACAGGCTATCAGTCTGACAGATATCAGAATAATACGGAACCGAGTGAGATGCGGCCTCTGTTCTTTGCTTTCACAGTACGCCGAGCGCCTCATTTGGTGTCATGAGGGATACCTGCTCCGTGGTGGTCATCAACAGGATGAGATCAACGCCGCGTTTATACATTAAGGAATAGTGTTGTTGGCCTACCTCGGCATGACTCGTGCTAAGCCTTTCTGTTGCGGACTGCAACACATTCTGAATCCTCTGGCAGGCAAAGGTATTTTTGATATTTTATTCACGCTTGGCATTAGATCACGTTTGTGATTAGCCATTGGATACGTGCTTTTTCCCCCACTATTTGAGATGAACAAGACAGTAACCAGGGGCGAACGCAAATTTGCGACGGGGAAGGCGAGCACAACCAAAAATATTGGCCGAAAATTCATTTAGGGTGTGCGGGAGCCGCACAAAAATTCTTGCCGGCAAGAAAAGTACGAACGAAAGTTGTTTGGAACAATGCATGACATCCATCAACATCTTGTGTTTCGATCAGCGTAGTTTTACGTGTCTACATGCAGTTTCTAATTGCCAACATTTTTTCACACACAAACAAATGCATGCAATGAATTTGATACGGGGTGGATAGGGCACGTGACCCTGGCGCCACTGCGACTACGCTAGCAATGCCTTGATATAATGTAGTAATGCCCCGGGAGTGGTGCCTTTTTAAAAAGCACGAAGCTGCTAGCCCAAGTACGAATGGTCGCTTACCGGGACATAGAGGATGTTATCACGCAAGCCATATATTGCTTGACATCACTCTACAATTCATAGTGTTCCGAACGGCCACGGAGGTTATGCTGACCGATTTTACTGAGATGCACAGATTTCCACGCAGAACAAAAAAAACCGTTTGTGACTTGGGTCCTGACAATATGTGCGTAAATAGCCGAGTATAAAGCGAAACACTAAGTCGCATTCCCTTCATTCCTCCGGGCCATTTGTGGCCAAAGAGTTCCTGGGATGGTCATTGGCTGTCGGGTGGCAAGCCACCGGGATCTGCGTGTGTTTTGCACATGTGCGGTACGCCGAAGAAGTCCTCTTGACCCCTGAGATGCTTTGAGAAGCAGCTACCCGCAAGTGCAGGCATTAATAGCAAAGGGCAGGCGTTTACTGCTCACAGCCTCCCCCCCCCCCCCTGCAGACGCGCGCTTCCGGCGCCGGCACACTGACACTCGGCTGACGTCACAGCTCTGACAGCGCTGGCCGAACCCTCGCCTGACCGGACACCGAGCGGGCCGGACGTCGCCCGGCTCCGCGCGGCGGCCGCTCCTAATGACACGGTGCGCCGGGTCGTTCCCGCAGGGCGCCGTCGCCGCTGGCGGCGACTGTCCGGCCGGCTTTGATGCAACATCGGGCTGCAGCTGCTCCGACCTCACGCGCCGTCCAGCGGCGCTCGACGAGCACGCCCCTCGCCAGCAACAAGCGGCACGGACGCTCACATTTTTCGGCCAGCTCGCTAATCTGCCGTGCCGGCTGTCATAACAGCGCTCTCGCTAGGCCACTCTCTCATTTGATATTCATAAGCCAATTTGAACCAGTCATATTGGCGGCGGCGGCCGAGTCGCCGGCGCCGCTCGCTGCTCAAAAGGCGGACAACATTCGGCCTGGCAGTTTCCGATGAGATGTTGTTTAGCGGAACCCGACTCGGCGCTCGTCTGTTTGATGATGCTCCCAAATCGATGAAAAAGTCCAAAGCGGCGCAGACCGGTTGAGGAAATTTGTGTCGGGCCCCAGCGTGCGTCTAGAAATGGCGGCGCGCGAGTGAAATGGCCGGATGCCAGCCATAAACTGGCGTCTGGCATCAGTTAACTACCACAAGGAAAAACTACCAGCAGATATGAACAATCGACTATTCTCTCGGTGTGGCATGTTTAATGTGCATTCATTTGGCGTACTGCACTTGGCTGTATTTATAGAACCACATCATGATCTACTGCCGTGAGTGCCCCTGAACGTAAATGCGAAGGCCATGGCGCTACATATAATTCATTGTGCATGACCTACGAAAGATAAGTTTTTCAGAATTGCGAAGAATATGTCAAAGTGAAACGCTCAAGCACTGAAAGCTTCAGTGCCATGCGTTCCATAATTATTCACTCACTCTGCTGTCATTTCATACAGGACCAAATGTGCGCCGACGTTTTTTTATATAGTCTGCCTGTCCTTATGTGTGAGCATTTGGACAAGCAGAGCATACACGGATGGACCAATCGTCGCTAAACCTTCATCGTCGGATTCGACGCGACGGCAGACAGCTTACAGTGCCGGTTTCGAGCCGATTGACGCCTATTGACACGGGCCACGCGCCGGCCCTCAGAGATATACAAAATTGAACTGTCACGAGTGCGGGTCAAATGGACGGCCGCACGGGCGCACCCGTCGGCGAGAATAGGACCGCAGACGCGATCTACGATCGTGTTAGTGTCCGGCCCGCCTGCGCGGGCGCGAGCCTTCGTCAGGTACGTGTGTGGACCGGGACGCCTCCGGGTCTCCGACGCCCCTGAACGCATCGATACAGTTGCTTGGCCGTGTGCGGTTAGCGTCAAAGTCGCGAGTGAATTCGAGAGGGAGCGAGTCGAGAGGCTCAGCTCAACATCAGACCTACCCCCCCCCCCCCCCCCCTTCCGCGCCATAATGCACGTGTGAGTCCAGCCTCAAAGTCAGGAGCATAGTCGAGAGCAAGGGAATCGAGAAGATCAGCTCAACATCAGACCTACCCCACCCCCTCCTTCCGCGCCATAATGCACGTGTGAGGCCAGCCTCAAAGTCAGGAGCAAAGTCGAGAGCAAGGGAATCGAGAAGATCAGCTCAACATCAGACCTACCCCCCCCCCCCCCCCCCCTCCCTTCCTCGCCATAATGCACGTGTGAGGCCAGCCTCAAAGTCAGGAGCAAAGTCGAGAGTAAGGGAGTTGAGAAGATCAGCTCAATATCACGCCTGCACCTCTCACACATGGGGTGGGCTGTGCCCATATAAGGGGACCTCGAGTTGCAAAACTTGATACAACCGTTGGTATGTACAATATTCAAGACCAACATACCGGCAGATATGCTCCTGCGATTTGGTACTGTCTGCAATGGGCGGTGCGTGGTACATGCGCAGACCTTTTGATGCCCCTCAGCAATTTCCGTTGGTCAGGTGGTGCTCCATGCAATGGATTTCGCATACAAGGTCCTTGAAACATTTCAGACTCACCGGCACGCGTGATTTACCTGCGCGCGGTCGGCAACAGAGCTGGCAACTGCACCCTCTCACATACACACCGTCACGTACCAGACGGGAGGAGTCCATAACGAGATGAGCTAGGACTACGAAAGCTGGTGCACTTCACGACCTATGCAGCTGCTATGAGGGCACTCACTTTTCCGTGACATAGTTGACTTGGGTGGCTCGTGGCACACGTAGTCGCGTTTAATACCCCCTACTTCCTATAGCGATGTCTGACATTCAGACGTGAGGTTTGGACATTGCATGGATGTTCCCTAGGTCCACAGATTTTGTATGCTGGCCATGCCAGTATTTTGTTGGAGTTCGGCCAGTGTCGATACTGGCAGGTACACGTGCAAAGTGGCTCCCCCTCCCCCCCCCCCCACACACACACTGGGAGGGGCCGTGTCGGTGATGGAATGAACCAGGGCGGCCAAAGTTTGCATGCGGCTGGATGTGCGGAGTGCCAAGATGGATGCCAGTATAGTCACATTTGTTTCAGAACGTCGCGTTGAGATGGCTTATGAGGCACATGTGCACTCGGGCATTCGCGCTTGCGATCCTAGAGGGGCCCGGTCCGCGAGCAGCATCGGCTGCCCCGGCAGGTGCACGATTCATGTTTGCTTGCAGTGCTTCTCCCCTGAAGTCCTGGAGCCCTCAAACTGCGCATGTGAACACGGCATAAGTGAGGACATCAGGCTATGTGATAATCGTAGCGACTGGAGCCCCCCCCCCCCCATTAGCATGTGTCACATCTCTCGTCCTTAACTGGGCCATTGCTCGTGTTCGGGCGAGGTGTTTGTAGTGTGACAAGCTAGATGGAAAAGCGAAGAGCTAATTCAAGGCATTTGCATCAGGTGCAGGATGCCAGTGAAGTCGGACTGCACGTGGAAGTGGTTTGCCCCCCTCCCTCCCCCCCCCCCCCATTACCGTCGAGTGGCCAGTGCCCCGTGCGCGACATCCGGGGCACTGGACCTTGGAAGGTAAGACCATCATCAATACACGTGTTTAGGGCCAAGTGCAGTCAGCTTCGAGCTAGGCGGGTGCAAGCGCAGACTTGCCAACAGCTACATGAGTCGAAGTCACCACAAAACGTGCAATGATTGACGCTCATAGTTGTTCGCTGGGAACGAACCTTGTCGTGCAATAGATAGGACAGTAGTATTAGCATTATTCCTCGGAAAAAAAACGGGAGAACAGGGATATAGTTAGGTTCATATTTCGGCTACATGCTTTTCTCGAAACAAGAGCAGAAGATGGTATAACTGTCATAACAACAACTGTGACAATAACTGTGACAATAACTGTGATAACCTCTGTGACAATAACTGTCTCATCTATGTGCCTAATGTTCCTCGGTAATGCACCGAACAACTTGCCGTGCAACAGCTGCATTGTGGGGCACGTGGGAGCGCAGGCTTCTTTCCAATGCTAAAAGGCCGTGTCCCACAGCTGAAACTTGGCCCACTAGATCCTTATGGATCTGTACCTGATCGATGGGCGTGTTCCATCTGGGTCAAACCTACTGCATGTTTACCATGCTAACTGCAGCCGCAGACGTATTCCATCTGTCATATTTATCATCCGAACTGCAGCTACAGGCGTGTTTCATCTGGTCATGTCTACCATCCGAACTACAGCTACAGGCGTGCTCCCCGGTCATGTCTACCATCCGAACTGCAGCTACAGACGTGTTCCATCTGGTCACGTCTACCATCCGAAATGCAGCTGCGGGCGTGTTCCATCCGGTCATGTCTACCATCCGAACTGCAGCTACAGGCGTGTTCCATCATGTCATGTTTATCATCCGAACTACAGCTGCAGGCTTGCCTTCTGACCGAACATCTGGCGAGCTGTGCCAAGCACGGGATGGCATGGAACCGACAAATCTGTTGCACCGACGTGTGCAATTGTTACGTGGCCACGCACATTTTCTGATGTAGGTGCGCTGCGTGGCTCGTGGTCCATGCGTCCATATCCGTACCCTTCCTTCATTCAAGCCCCCCGTCTGTAGCGCACTGTTTGATGCCTGCCATCGCTATGTGAGCGTTTAGTTCTTCTTGGGGTAGGAGCGCTAGGTGGCTTGTGGTGAGCGAGCACAGATTTGGTATCAACTACTGTATTTGCTGTAGCCTGTGTTTAGCCTTCGTGTGGGCCATTTTGGCTTTTCGTTGGTGTTGATGCATGATGGCGTGCCGCTGTAAGGGGCAGCCGTCTTCGAAGCGATGGTCAAACCTGACCTCGAGAGTGTCATGCGCGAAAAGATATCCTTAATAACTCCCGGGTGATGCTTTCTGTTCCCTCGGGGAATGTTCAAAAGCAAAATTTATCTCGCTAAAGCTACTTAAATTTTCTTTAAAGTTGAGATGTGTATTATTCTTTACCCAACTTGAGCCACCTGGGGGGGGGGGGGGGGGAGCATGAGCGGTTAGACCTCATTGTGTCTTTCCTTGGTCAAAGGTCACAGCGCTCTTTCTAGCTATTGATGAGCACACATATGCCCACTTCAATCAGAATATCGGGCACAGAGTGTGCGCGCTGGCCCGCCGTTGGCTTGGTGTTGCCCGATCTAACAACTGATATTTAAAGGCACACCACATTATGCTGTCATCTCCTCGGCTATTTGCGGTCGCTTGGTCATAGACCTTGCCTTTGACGCAAACCAGTGTTGGGTATATTTGGTTGACTCCAGTTATAAACGGAATCAAAATATAACAAACCCTACATGTGTTTACGTCACCCAGTCCTATGTTCAATAGCGCCACAGAGATGATAAACCACCAGGCCTCATAAGCCAACCGTTGGGAACACCTTCGTGCCTCTTGTCTTGAGGCGCAAGAACAGAAACGGGATCTCGTAGCTAGTTAGACAATGCGACCTTTTGGTAGAGTATGTGAAATAAAGACACCATCTAATATACATCTTTGTGACTTCATGGTTGCCGTTCAAGTCAGCAATTGTCTATCTGTGTTCAATTATTTGATGCAATCGTAAACCTTGGTCTGTCCCATAACCTGGCGTTGTGTACTTACGCAAATTTCTCCCATGGTCATTGCATTCATTTGGCAACGTTTTGTGACATTGAGAGGATGAAGGTCATTTAAGCGTTTTGTAACTCTATTTCGTGAAACACGGAACGAGTTCCTCGCATGCAACTGCCAGGACATCATAAGGACAAAAACGCTAGCCGAGGGGATTTCCACGTACGCTTAAGGAGGTGAAACGCTTGCCATAAAGCCGCGATTTGGCCCGCCAGTTCCATCCAGAGGCGTCACGAACAGCGTGTTTTAGTGCCGCGCGCCGTTTCCTTCCAAGCTGTTGGCTCGATAGCCGGATGGCGGCACCCGCCGTGGGCGGCGCCGTGCCCGGAAAGCCCGGGCGTGCCCGGACCCTATGGACACACCATTATACGGACAATCACGCCCGCATCGATTTTCGCCGAGACGGCGGCTCGCTTCGGGCGCGGCCAGGCGGCGGCGGCGCCGCTCGTGAGCTGCGGGTGGATGAGACGAGTTCTGGCTGAGCTGCGGGTGGATGAGACGAGCTCTGGCTGAGCTGCGGGTGAATGAGACGAGCTCTGGCTGAGCTGCGGGCGGGTGAGACGAGCTCTCGCTGAGCTGCGGGCGGATGAGACGAGCTCCGGCTGAGCTGCGGACGGGTGAGGCGAGCTCCGGCTTGGTTTCTTGACGGATGAGACGAGCTCCAGCTGAGCTGCGGACGGATGAGACAAGCTCTGGCTGAGCTGCGAGTGGATGAGACGAGCTCTGGCTGAGCTGCGGGTGGATGAGACGAGCTCTGGCTGAGCTGCGGGTGGATGAGACAAGCTCCGGCTGAGCTGCGGGTTGATGAGACGAGGTCCGGCTGAGCTGCGGACGGATGAGACGAGCTCTGGCTGAGCTGCGGACGGATGAGATAAGCTCCGGCCGAGCTGAGGACGAATGCTATGAGCTCCGGCTGAGCTACGGACGGATGAGACGTGCTCTGGCTGAGCTGCGGACGGATGAGACGAGCTCCGGCTGAGCCGTGGGACGCTCGCTTCGGAGATATCTCGCCGCCGACGGTCGGTTTTAAGACATGCTTCTCGTATCTCGGCATTGATGTAAAGTCCGGATAGCTCGAGTTCCGTTGATTTTTGAATGACCTGATTTCTTACATGTAAACATCTGCACGGTATATGTGTGGCGTATGTTTATGGATAAAAGGATGTTCAAGATAAAATGCAGGTAAAGTACACTGCAACGCAACTATGGCGCTATTAACCTATCTTTATTTTTGTGTTAGTAATGACATCGGTGACACCAAAAACACCCGGAGGAATCTGAACATCTCATGTAGCTATAATATGGCAAATAAGTGTCACGTGATCCTGTTACCTGGCAGCACTTAAGTCGTACGGAAACCCGTCCCTCACTCTCCTCCTCCCCCCCCCCCCTCACACGGCCATCCCCCATCAGCAGCACCAAGCCACACCCGTGCCAGGAGTTTGTGTGTGAGTGGACCGCCGTTAGGCCGAGGTCGAGGATGGGTCGGCCCGGGCCGGGGCGGGGCGCCGGCTGACAACCGGTCACCGCCGCCGCCGCCGCCGGCTGCCACCGGCTGTCACAGCGCCGGCTGCCCTCGCCTGCCGGCGGCGCGCGCTTCCCCGAACTCGGCCCGTGACACGGCCGTCGCGTATGTCTGTAAGTGGCCGGCCCGCTGCCGGCTCGTTAGCGAGCGCCTAACCGGGCCGGACAGCGTGCCGGCCACGGCCGCTGATGGACCGGAGCTGATGAAGGGGTCGCTGAGGACCAGCTTATGTTAATAAGTCAGGCGGAAATTGCCTGATGCGGACATCTCGCGGTATTTCGGGTCGTCGTCTTTGTTCGTGGACTTGTTCTTAGCTTTACTGCCCTCGTTCCTAATGGGTCAAGGGCTGTGAATAATTCGTGGGGTGCAGTCAGGCTAGCCGAGTTGTTAACTAGCAGGGCGGGTCATAGTGAACTTAGGAGCCGTGGCTACGCCATTAACTTGATGTTGGAGCTGAATCGGTTATTAACATGAAGACCTCTGCAAATGATGCGGCTTATTAGTACCACTTCTGCAAGAGACTTCTGCCGTAGAAGTGCGCGTGCGCGCTGTCCGCAAGTTTGCCTCAAGTCAGATTTGTTTCATGATTAGGCTACCACGCTAAATATTTGTTGGGTAAAATATTATGCTTGTAAGAGGAGTTCGAAAAAACGTTTGCAAGTGCTCTGTAAGTTTGCAAAATGTTTGCAACTACGCTGCAAGTTTGTAAAACACTTAACTGTTGCAAGAAAGAGAACATGGCTAAGTTACAGGCGAACGTGCTATGATGATCCTGAATATCACTGGATACCAATAGGCGCATTCAAAAGCCCCAATAGGGCAGAGCAGTTGAGTGACGGGATTGCCGCAGCCACAAATGTGAGCGTCATTCCCCCAGTGAAAATGAGCCTAGCTTTGACCTTACCGAGTCTCCATTCACACATAAGCGTCCTCACAGTCACCTTTATGTCAACTGTACTGCTCTCGCGGTTCGATCAGTGCTCTTCACGCAAGGCGTGGGAACACCGGCGCCTCTTAACACGCGCCTGGGTGGCCGGCTAGATACCCTTCGCTGGGGTGGGGGGGGGAGGCAATTTGACCCCCCTGAAGTCTCGAGAACTAAAAAAGCTAGATACACCAAACTCACAGCGTTTGTTGACCTGTACGTGGACTTACTTAGGGCAAAGTTTGAGGTTCCTATGTCGTGGCCTTCAGGTTAAATAAGCTCAAACGAGGTCAAATTCCAGGTTGGTCCCAAAGTGCCCCAGAACCTAGACAACTGTTTCTAAGCAAAAGGTCATGTGCTCAGTTCAGGTCAGTGACCTTATTTCACCTTTTGAAGATCATGGTGACCATGATCCTGACCATACAAGACTGCTATGAGTTTTGCATTTGAATAAGTGACAAAGATTACGCTAGGTAGTATGTTTCTAAAACAAAATATTGGCCTGGGTCATTTTAGATCTATGACCTATTGCGACCTCTAAGAAGTCCATGGTAGATGTAGAATGTGGTTCCTGCAATCAATAAATTCGAAATGAGCACCAGAAACTATCCCATACAGCAAGCCCTAGGGTAATAAAAACCTTGGTTTTATCATGGTCTGACCTTTACAACTGACCTTGGGTCAACGTTATTTGCTCATGCAATATTTATGTTGCGCAAGAAAGCATGTCAGCGATGTATGGCTTCGTCTAACACTCCGTTGTTGCATCATATTGAACGATTCCCTAAAAATTGGCTTCGCAGAAACCATGACTGGACTTTGACCTGCCATAGGTCAGCGACCTTACAAGGTACATATAAATTGTTGATGCCAAACGATCTGCTATTCAATTGTCTACAGCTATGCAACATTTGGCGCGGCTGCGCCGCGCCGTTCGGAAAACCATTCTGGGAAAACCTTCGGGAGGTCAATTTGACCCCCTCCCCACCCGAGCGCATGCTAATGCTGTGCTGTTCCTGAGGAGAGAAGAGAGAGAGAGAGAGGAGAGGAGAGAGAGAGAGAGAGAGGAGAGAGAGAGAGAGAGAGAGAGAGAGAGAGAGAGAGCGAGAGAGAGAGAGAGAGGAGAGAGAGAGAGAGAGAGAGAGAGAGAGAGAGAGAGAGAGAGAGAGAGGAAGAGAGAGAGAGAGAAGAGAGAGGAAGAGAGAGAGAGAGAGGAAGAGAGAGAGAGAGAGGAAGAGAGAGAGAGAGGAAGAGAGAGAGAGAGAGAGAAGAGAGAGCGCTCTTGCAAACTGAGGCTCACAATGCCTGCATCGTCTAGCGAACAGGGCAACGAACCACTACGGCAAGGAAAGCAAAGCATTAATGCAGTTATGAACATTTATGAAATCAAAAGACGAAGCTACGCTGTTATGTTTTTGGAGTGGTACTTGAACCAAACGAACCATAGTTCGACCGGATCAAGGGTATGATTTTGACATGCAAGCCTCTGTCGTATGACTTCAAGTTTGAGGGCCACAGCGGTGGTTCACTGGGGAAAGACATGCTGTCCGTGCGCTACTAACGTGCCGCGCTGATAATGGATAACTTTGATCCAAATTTAGTGATGCCTCATGCACATTCATATCTCGTGCAAGGACAATGCGAATCAAGGCGCTTCAGACTGACACGCCAGATATCCAATCCAAAAATATTGGCTTACATCGAGCGTATTCCAATGCTGAGAGATGTAAGCCTGAGCAAGACGGCCATTGCCGTAGCTTTTCCGGCTCCGTTGCTAGCTTGCGGCGGGACCCGAGTCCACGCGTCGTTCTGATTGTCCCGGGTCCTCTCAGCAACTTCAGCGAGTCACGCCACCGTGGCATACGGCATACGGACAACGTAATGATCAACAGTTTACTTGGACCAGTGGTGTCTTTAATTTGGAAGACGGCTCAACCCACGTGCCGTTCCCTGTTTTCAGCGATTTCCAGCATGTTACAGCCGGTGTGGCTGCTTACGGGACATGCGGCAAGCGGTTCACAACCCGACTTTATCAGAGGACGTTGCTATATTTGTGTCCTTCCCCGACACATATTACCCTTAATTCATACCGAAGGCGCAGCGCACAGAAGCTGAACTTAGGGTTATCAAACGCAGTGTGCGATCACCCCACTGGACATATTCAGTGCTTACGTCAAGCAATAGAAGTAATGTCGGCTACGAACTGGTGATGTGGTGACATACCACTGCCATTCTGGCCGCAGTTATGGCATCGCAGCTTGGTGCGGGACATGCACAGCATGTTCTTCCTCGAAACAGCACGCATATGGATGGTCGCTAAGATCCACCTCAGAGGCCCGCGCTATAAATGGGCTAGTCTATAACTCGCCGATCCACGCCCATAAGCTGTCGGGCCCGCACGCTGCTGAGGGGAGGTCCCGCGTGTCCGCGAGCATCTGCACCCGCTTCTGGTGATCATGTGCACTTTCATCGCATAATGTGGGACTGAGCGGACATTTACATTCATCTCACGCATACCGAACGATTTTAGGATTCAGGTTATGTCAGGTCAGTGCCCTAAATGCATTTTAGTCAGGACATGTCAGGCCAAACCGTCAATGAAAACTTGCAGACGGTGTTCCCAAGGCGGATAAACGCGGCGCGATCGGGTGGAGGGCCGGGCGGACCAATCTGACCTCCCATGGGACCTCAGATCGTAATGGAAATAAGGGCATCTACCTTACAGGTCAGGGAAGGCTATGTGGAGTTTTGAGTGGAGTTGAATTCGCGGTATGCTTGCATGTATCCACGAAAGGTGTGCTGAATAAAGCCTATACGACACTGTACTTGGCTTAACCAGCAAATTTTATGTTATGCTTATGGTTTGATGCCATTTGCCTGCTGATGTGGCGTCACACGGCTTTCATCAGTGCATTAGAAAAACAGATTTTGAAGTGCCCTCGGACCTTCAAAGGCAGCTACCCAAAACCAAAATATATTTTCGACCAAACAGTCATCAAAGGCTATCTCGGGTCAGTGACCTTATCTGACCTGCACAAATGGAGAACACTTTTAAGATCATTTTGGTACCTAAACATCATCTAGGCAGCAAACTCTTTCACGCAAAACATGAAGTAGGGTCATTTAGTCATTGATTTCCCTCGAAGTATTTATTATTTGCAAGACTTATTTCAATTATGCAAGTGTTTAGAAGGTTGCATGCAAATCGAATGATGTCCTCTAAACTATACTCCTGCATTAATTTGAAAGCTGCCCTAAAAGATACATTTGCAGACAACCATGGCTTGACTTTGATCCGCTTGATGTCAGTGACCTTGACAAACAGCTTTTTGCAGCACATGGTTGGCTATAACAGTTGGCTACAGCTATGCTACCGGCTTGGGGTTACCACACTGTTGTTCGAAATTTGTGTTGGAAGCCTTACTAACTTAGAAAAGGGCCTAATTGACGCCCACCCGGGCTCGTGTAGATGCAGATTTTACCATCAGTAGGTTTTCTTTGGTGATAAGTAGTTCTTACCCATTTGTATCCCCAAAATGTAGCCTTATTGTCTGCAGTTATGCGTTGAGATACCTGTTGGTAACTGGCATAGACTGACCTTTTATTCTCAAATGGTAGTAATAAGTGTTCGAAAAGTGGTCTTATGTTAATTTCATCCGGTTTCCGTATCGGTCCAGCAGTCCTGCAGGCAAATCGAGTTCAAGAATCTAAAGGTCACGAGGTGTTACTGGCGTAGGTTAACCTCTGGCACTAGTTTTGATAAAAAAAAAATTGTTTCGCTTTCGGAGGAGGAAGCGTCATGCTATTCTAGCCATCCCACCAACAACTTGCATAATTCTGCATGAGGTTACATTAAGTCACTGACCTCGGTTTAACACGTTGGTTACATTGTTTGCTAATAATCGTTTCGGTGAACGTTTTTGTTGTGATGTTATTTTCACATCTCTCCTTTCTATCAAATGTAATCTATAGGATAAAGTGATGTAAAGGCGATTGTGATATATATATATATATATATATATATATATATATATATATATATATATATATATATATATATATATATGCAACCCGTCATGTGTCAGTTTACCAAATCATACACAAACTTTGATTGCATGAATTGCAACGATGCTTGCCTCTTTTCTCAAATGTGTAGTAACTATGTTTATGCCATGTGACAACCTATTTTCCCCCTTACACAAACGTATTACACAGACACATTTTCCCACTAAATGGGAGTGCCTTCGCATGGACGCTGCCAAACATGTAGGCAGTTGGAAATCGATGGCACAGGTTCTGGTCTGTCACGAGCCGTCCACCAGCCGGAGACGGCGCCGGGCCAGCTGCTGCGCTGTCACGCAGATGTTTTATGACCGCATTTGTTTTTGAGCACGTCTGTCTCAACTTGTCGAGGGTGGTGGCAGTGGAATAACCTGCACAACGGAACTGGGTTTTACACTTGTGTGATGATGATTGGGGTTTTAGGGCACGTCGACTTTTAGGGTCATTTTGCCCCCATTTCCACGTGTGTGCGGGAGGATAGAATATATCGGCCGTTTGCTGACCAGATACGCTGAGGCCACATAGAAGTAAATACGTGATCACTTGCACCGTACCTTTGCACAGCGTCTGTGTTTGAAGACATCCATTAGCGTTTTTAGAAGCCGTCCAGGTGCTCTAATAACGTCGTAGAGGAGAAGACCCGATCTGTCACCGAGTCGAGCGACAAACAAAACATCGGCGGCTTTTTGTCGCCGGGTTGGGATGAAGCCTAAAAAGATACCATGGTACCCTAGGGTACAAGGAGCCTTAACGGAAATGTTCACTTGTGTTGCGTGACGAAATGTGTTACCAGGGAGGCAAAATAGCTAGGTATGGAGGCCTTATGTTCGGTTCTGCATAGTGCGCTGCATTATTTCGTCGTGGCTGTCACTCAAATTTCTCTCAAAGGCATTTTTGGTACCAAGCTTCGCCTGAAAAAATCCATTTTTCGCCGACCTTATCCACCAAGTCGGCACGTTTTACCACCCCTGGTCGGCAAAGACACCACAACATATAAAGTGATGTGCACCAAGGAAAATCGTGAAGAAATAAAATAGAAATTCGTGCGGAGCACAGCATAAGAGAATTGGATCAAAAACAAGCCAATGTTTTTACCCGTCTGGGGCAAGGAGCTGCCCACGTTCCAGGCACCGTCCATGCTTTTCACCAGTGGATGGCGTGAAGATGTCCTCGTTCCTCGCACTGTGCATGTTTTCACCGCGTCGGGGTCTGTTTGCGCCGAGCGCCGAAGTCGCGCGAACCCTCCCACCGGCCGTGCGTGGGATGGGAGGAAGGCGCCCTGTTTACTGAGCCGCTGGAATGAACCAAATATCAAAATAACGATGCCATATGTACGCAGCTCAGGTAAGCATAACTTCGTGAAAGTATAGCAGAAGTAATGTCGGCTTCTTTCTTTTCTAACTGCAAATAATTTACGTCCATTCCAATGGTGAAATACTTACGCGACAGCATTGGGTCGACTACAGTTGGAACTATGAACACAAACAAGAGGTTCTCTCCGAAAGCGTGCAAGGTCGTCTTTGCTGCCTCGTCCCAGCGCAAGGAGCCGCTGGTCTACCAGCGCACCAGGAGGTCAGAGATGATCTTATGTTGTAGCGTTACGAAGATGCGGACGTGAGTGGTGCCATCATGAATAACTTCATGAGCTGATGCCTCGTACAACGCCGGCCGTCGTGAATACTCTTCACCATGTCAAGTGCCGCCTGCACGAACGCCTACCGCATCATCACGAGAGACCCGATCTGTACCGCCGCCGACCAAGAGCCCGGAGGACGGACGGGTTCTGTACGAGCGGTAGGGACGGAGCTGCTCGCTGATGAAGGCTGACCACCACGCTGAGCGGACGCGGCAGGCCAGGATATCGTCAGGCGCTCGTTTGTGAAGGCCAAAGAGGGGTCTGAAGACCGGGCGTGCGATTGTGAGGACACGGGTAAGAAATCGCCCTGCGGAGGGAGCTCACCCATGACCCGTCCGAGCCAGTAGCCTGCTCTCCAAGGGAACTGCACCGAAGGCCGGCCGCTGCACCGTCCGACTCCGCGCGAGTCACGGCGAAGGAAGTTAGCGCGCTCCGTTTGATTCGATTTTGGCCGTTCGATGCTCGATTCTCGCACACCTGGTGCACGAGGTGCGAGTGTCCAACGTTTAGCTAGCACGGTCAGCTCACGAGTATGCGCACTCTCAGGGCGGCGAAAAGAAAGCTTCTCGGGCACAACCGCGAGGCACCACTGTATTGACAATGTGCTCCTCTCGTGCCAAGATTATGTGCTCGTCGCTGTGTGTGTTTTCATTGCGTGACAATACAGCCATGCTATTATCAGTCCGAACTGTATTTATTACACAGCTCCTTGGCATTTAGACTGCAATCAGTAACAAAGCACGCAATGCGAAGTAAGATCTTCAAAAATGCTGGTAATCCTAGGCCACGGGCCCAGGCGGGCTTTGGCTCTTGGTACAACCGTTTTTTAGGAGGATGATTTGCCGATTTTGGTGACCTCTTACCAGCCGGCGTCATCTGTTCATCTCAGAGTGGTATGTTGGCCTTCGCTGTCATCACTGATCAGGTTATCAGGTCTTTACCAACCTAATAGACCTTGGAGTCTGCATTTCAAAACATTGTGGCTCAACACCGTTATGCGTAAGTGTCATTTGAAAATGGAATTTACTCGCACGCAAGCGTTAACTTTGGACCACAAAGGCCATCTGATGGTAGTAGCTGTAGTGACTTAGCATGATGATGATATGTAGCATGTGATTATCAGTGCTTTCCTGACGTCAACTTTGCAAGCGTAGGTCGCTCTTTCGACCACTACACACTCTTGTCAAGATACGGTGCCGTGGCCTAAGGAAGATAAACATGGGCCACTGGCCTAAGCTGGAAACGTAATCCAGATTTTCAAGTCAATCCTGACACCGCGGCGGGGAGACAATCAACAATAATCGTACATGGCAAGCAAACGCACTTCTTGTTCAATGGTAACAAGAAGTAGTTTTTTGATGATGCATTTTGACCGTTAAAAGTACCTTCGTTTGGTATCAATAGTGTCCCTGCAATCTTGAAAGCGCCATGATAGTAAAATACGCAGAGATAAACTAAAGAGCCGTTACGTTGAGAAAACCCGACCACGCAGTAAAACATATTGGCATAATGTGACTTTGACCGTTACCTAACGCCCAAACATATTTTCAGAAAATGTTGTTGAGCTTTGCATGACTTTCCAATGATATTTCAGTCTTTTTCCAGCCTCCTCCAGTCCGACAATATCAGAGGGCATGCACATACCCTCCCCCCGTCAGGACGATATTGGCGCAGACCAGGGATTAATGGCCCTTGATGTTCACCTAGAGTTGTCTATGTTTCTTGTAGTAACATCTGGAACAGTTTTCTAAATGGAGGCAAGTTACAGATAAACCAAGAGGACATGTCTTGATTTTTCGCGTGCATGCCACCACGTAAATATATATATATATAATATATATATATATAATATATATATATATATATATATATATATATATATATATATATATATGTGTGTGTGTGTGGTGTGTGTGTGTGTGTGTGTGTGTGTGTGTGTGTGTGTGTGTGTGGGTGTGGGTGTGGGTGTGGGTGTGGGTGTGGGTGTGGGTGTGGGTGTGGGTGTGGTGTGGGTGTGGGTGTGGGTGTGCGTGTGGGTGTGGGTATGTGGGTGTGAGTGTGGGGGGGTGTGTATGTGGGTGTGGATGTGGGTGGGTGTGCGTGGGTGTGTATGTGGGTGTGGGTGTGGGGGGTGTATGTGGGTGTGGATGTGGGTGTGTGCGCGTGGGTGTGTATGTGGGTGTGGGTGTGGGGGTTTGTATGTGGGTGTGTATATGGGTGTGGATGTGGGTGTGGGTGTGGATGTGAGTGTGGGTGTGTATGTGGGTGTGGGTATGATGGATACGTCATGGTCTGTGCGTGCAACTGTACAGGGTGAGGCGTGTGACCAGCAGTCGTCAGCCCTGTGGTGCTCAGTGATACAGATGTAAGGGGATGCCAGTGTCGATGCTCAGTTATAAACCTGCTCGACCAATCGATAAGATCGGTGTGCTTCGTGGCGCCAAAGTTGATGTTGGACAGCTAATGCGGACGCATTGGTGGTTCCTGATCATTCCTCATCTCGGTATTAAATACCCATAGCCATGGCTTCTCGACGGATCTACTCGACGCGAGCAGCGAGCATGGCCAAAAGTATAGCCTCTGGATAAGCCTAATATCCGGTACTCATTCCGCTGGATGACTGGTCGGGCTATGCTTTGTACGGACGGAGCCAAAGCATGGCTTCTGGACAAGTCCAATATCCGATATCCATTCCGCTGGATAACTGGTCGGGCTATGCTTTGTACGGACGGAACCAAAGCCTTGAATGCCTGGAAGCTTAGGAAGAACTGCTGGAGTTCTTCCTACAAACGCCGGTGTCAACACATAAATTCGAACCAGACAGGCATGTAGTAGCTTACAATTAACTTCACAAGTTCTTATAGCGTTTCATATTAGACCGAACATGCCCGTGTTTGATTCCAAGTAGGCTTTCGTTTTCGTTTGATGCGTTCCCATAATGATGCACAAACAGCAATAACTGTTTGTCGCTATTGACCTTACCGATGTCGTTTGTCAGAATAGCGTGGCCGCCACATCTATCCCATTCTTAAGTGATATTCCATTTTGTCAGCACAATCTGGCCTGACGACTGTTTCGTTTTCAACGCTGCTGCCCACAGATAAAATCGGCTGGAAGTGATGTGGACAAACTACGTATGCTAGGCCGGCTTGCTGAGACCATCCATTTTTAATTGCTGCCAAATCAAATTTTTGACTTAAGCTCTAATGTGTCGGAAAGATACAAAGCCATCTCAAGAGTTTTTAGTGCATTTGTTTCTACCTTGTTACATGCCCGAGCT
The DNA here is from genome assembly GCF_011947565.3 of Pollicipes pollicipes. Classification (NCBI taxonomy): domain Eukaryota; kingdom Metazoa; phylum Arthropoda; class Thecostraca; order Pollicipedomorpha; family Pollicipedidae; genus Pollicipes; species Pollicipes pollicipes. The sequence continues at coordinate 38,394,307 of NW_023596576.1, read as the reverse complement.
GAAGTTGAAGTAAAAAAGAGCGCTGAACTGAAGCTGAAGCTGTAATATTTAGGGGCTCCATGCCTCTCCCCAGCCACTTCCAACCGATCGCCCACAACGTTTAGCTGCTGGTGTTCTGTTTAAGCGCCTTAAGACCCGATTCGCCGGTCTCAGCAGCCAGTAAACTGCTCTTATTACTGCTCCACTCGAAAGATAGTGCTTGAGAGCGTATTTCGAAATCGGCGCGGAAATTGCAGAAAAGCGGTTTGATTATACGAGCATTATAAAACAGCATGTAGACACGTATGGACAGTGAGCACGCGTGCATGATTGAAGCGACACAAATCACTTTGAGGTCAACTAGCAGTGATCATGAAATTGACAGTTCAAAAAATCATGTTTCGTCATGTTTGAGTTCCAAGTTTTAAAGAAGCATGCAAAAACTCACCCAGCAAACGGCCGGCGGCGATCTCCTAGCTTGATCTATAAGAAAAAGCAAATGACACCATCCAGGTAAGTTTTGTATGATGTAGCACTAAAGGATTGCACTATTCATAAGCATTTATTTTACGAAGCGGCCAATATGCATACCTTTTCAACCACTGAGATGTCTTTTGTGATGTGGGATCAGTGGCACGATCGCAGACGTATGTGATAGTATCGTACCAGCGACACCAAAACTTTATTATGTGGAGGCCGTCTTCTCTGGAGCACCACCCATACGTGCCTTATCGATTAATTCTGGCATTTCTTGAGTCTTTTCAATGAGCTCAGTAGGTACAAGTATACTGACCGTACACTGACGCTCAGCATTCTTGTACAAAAACACGAATAACATTGCATTACAGGGTTTGTTCCTCATTTGTATGGGACTTGATCTTAGATAACCACATTCAGGACCAGTCAATGCAGTTCACGGCCATGCCCTTTTTCAGGCCTAAGCCCTGTGATTCCGGAGCTTGAGGCCCGCGAAGATGTGCTCACTTTTTGCGCAAGACTTTTTCAAGGTCTAAATGCTGGCATGCATGGCGCCATAGAAACGTAATACAAGCGCCGTCATCTTACAGGCTGTTTTCTGTCCATAATGAAAATACAGCATGGTCGCTTATGCATTCGTGTTAGCGATGATATGGCACAAATGGTCCAAACTTCGGTAGGTTATTGGCTACTAGTCAGATTTCGCTGCCGAACGCGCGTTTTCAAACGCGACCGTAAACACTGCGGTTTTGCTGCTCCGCTGCGACCGTATTTCGCTACGGTAAATCTGCTAAGCTGCTTTATCGAATATACACAGGTGTAGTATGCGCACCACAAGTGCTGCGTTTACGGAGGTGACCGGGCGAGGTGGAATCATATGGCTGCGTTCGCGTATGTATCCCGCTCCCAGACTGCAAAAAATACCACAAGTGCCACCCGTCGCTACCAGTTTTAACGTGTGGAGCCGAAGTTTATAAGAAATTGTAATATTGCCAAAATCATATCAGACACAACAAATCTCTCAGAACATTGTGATCCAAAACAACTGAAAATGTTGAGACATGTTGGCCTGGCTTGCGTTCAGTGCACCAGCGCCTCAGGTCCAGCGCCCCTGATGTGTAAATGTACATTTAAGATGCCCAGTGCTATGGATGGATTGCTTTTTGGGCCCGGGCCTATTTCAGACTTCTCGTTATCTACCTATGAGGATTCCACATTCGACCTGACTTAGAAGGCTGGTAAATTGAAATGCTCTTGTGTGGTAGGTAGTCAGACTGCAATAGAAAGCAGCTTAGAAAATCGCAAACAATTGATGTCCCATACATGGTATTTCGAAGTTGTTTCCTGGTATCAGTGAGCACTACCATCGCAAGTTGACGCGTATTTTAAGTCTAAGTGGGCACAGCTTAGCTTGTTCAGCTCGCTTTTGGTATATTTTGGAGTGAATATTTATTATGTTGCCTGCTCAACCTACTGCCTCAATAAAATTTGTGAATCTACACCCTGACCACGTGGCAATAACGACCTATCTATCCAAACGTCGGAATGTCGGAATTGAATGATGCAGACAAGCCAAACCCATAGAGATCTGGTAAAAATTAATCCAGTGCACCAGATGTCGAAGTACGATCATTGCGCTGAACCTTTTACTGAATTGTATGTACAGAAATGTGATGCGTGCCAAGCTGAGCATTCAAAGTTGGCTCACCACGGACTGGTTGAGCATGTCCGACTCAACAACATGCTGAGCATGTCGGGCGGGATGAGCGTGTTCTGTTATTTAGAGTGCAATGAAATGCTATTCAGCACTATTGTTGTGAAGACGGCGGATCTGAACGTCGGGCTACGGCGAACGACGGAATTTAGTAACAAAACGCACAGAGCAACATCACTACCGGCGCGAAGACTCACCTCAGTTTTCTAGTCAAACGAGGGTGGTCACATGCAGGCTCACATTGACCAATTCTGTCCTCTTTTATTGCAACAATAGTTAAGGTTTGTAGATTAATTCATGACTAAAGTTACACTTTTTACACTTTGACACAGTTACACTTTTTACAGTTACGCTTTTTTTGTTAGCCTTTGGATGCAAATGAACATTCTAGTACAAAGTACAAATAAAAAATTGCAGGGCACATCACTGGAAGTGAACATTAATACTATAGCACTGCATAGAATGAAAGATCAAAAGCACAGGATTTGTATCCACAACAGTCTTTCATATCAGAATCATGACCCTATGACGGTTTCGACAACCTGCCCTGACTTATTACTAATATATAGGCAATAGTTACGTCGTGGATGTCAACAGTCATCTAACCTTTATCTATGCGTGGTAACCAGACAAATCACAAAAAAGATCCTTATCTTCGCACATTCTCATCCACCACTGTAGCCGCCACGAAGGGAGTCATTGCGCATTCCAAGGCATTCTTTACGCCTGATTGCCAGTTAACGCCAGGTAGCCCAGACGCTACAAATCCATTCCATGGCGTAACCAAACGATGACGTATGTGGAACATATTTACTGATAAGTGAAGTTTTGTTAGGTCGATAATTTTTAGCCTTAAATGCACACCAATAGCTACAAGTCAGCTTTTCCACCATATCTGCTGCTTGCCTCAATATTTTCAAACGAGGAACATTTCCTTTAATTTCACTGTTCTCTGGCCTGGCGAGGCCCGGAAACTTTAATTGACCACTTTTTAAGCTTGAAATCATCTACGTTTTTCGTGACTTGTAGCCAAAGAGTTAAGCCGTAAAACAGCCTGGTTTTTTGTCGCTCCACTGCGGTATTTTAATTTCGTAAGCCTCATCTTCAAATTCCCGTCAGCAGGCTACAGTGCGTCGCATTAGAAAATGTGATGGGCGATTAAAACAAACGAAGGTAGTTAGAAAAGGTGAAAGGATAGACAAATTAATGCCACTTGATTCTGGCCTTCCCCTGGCACCCATATGGGTTAGACGGTGCACCAGAGCACAGCTTCGTGATTTGCAAACGGCACATGTGTCTGCTCAGTGCAGTTCGTTTAACGGTGTGGTCTGCTCCAGTCTCCGATATCTCATATTAGTCCTTAAGAACGCTCGACGCTGCCGATCCATGGTTCACGCACGGATGCGTGACTTGCTGGATACATCGACTTGCTCTTTTACAAGACTACCCGTCGTTTCCCTGACAGAATGCGTTGTTGCCGTGGCCGGTGCAAGCGGGCTCTTGGGACCTGCATCTGCTTTCAACTTGTGTTATTAAGCCTTTTCGCTGAATTTTTGGATTTCTGAGTGTACCTTTTCTTAAATAAATTGCGTCACTTGTTGGGCAAAACTGCGTGTTAGTACCACAGCGAATGCAAAAACACACGCCCATCAGAAGAGTGAATTATCGAGCCGGGCCACTGAAGCTACAATGCTACGAAAGCATTGTAATCGAAATTACAAATGTAATTGGTGAAACGAAATCAAGATTCTGTCGGTCTGCGTCCTCGCTCCTAAAGGAGTTGGTTTGTTGAATGCACTAAGTAGCGAAAACCCGAACATCCCATTTACTGAGCTCAATGCCGAGCCAGGCGCCTCGCTTGGCGAAGAGTCCATACAGGCGTGTTCGGTGGCACTGTAGGAAGTGGCGGGCCGTCGCTGCATGCCCACTTACACACAATAGCAACTTACATCAATGGCACGACCTGACATGCAATAAGTGGACAATTCTGTTGAAGCCGTGGGCATTCACAGTCTTTAAGCCGGTGTAGAGGCATGGCCACTTGCAAGACATCAATAAAGCACATCACCCCGCACGTCTATTGGCGCGTGCATGAGACCCTCCGGAAGCAGACAGCAAAGTGTCCAACTGCAGCAGATCCCAGCGGGGCATCGATCACCTGCGGTAAGTGTAACTGTGCAGCCCACTCAGCGGAGCCATCAGGCAATGGCTATAGTTTGTCAGGCCGTTACACCTTCCAGCAGCAAATGCTCCATTACCGCGGGCGCCCGTCGGCCGCGCGCGCGCGGCCGACGCCCCCGGCCCTACTGCCGCAGTTTGGATCGCGCCGGTGCGTAGCGGCGGGTCGGAGGGGCCCGACGGCTGCACCCATCAGTCGAGCGGCGAGGGCCGGCTCGTGTGGCAGTCATCGGTC
>NW_023596576.1:38288285-38389658 GCF_011947565.3 Pollicipes pollicipes | reverse complement strand
GGGCATGCCCATCGTACCGCCCCTACTGCGTGGGCCGGCCGAGCCGACACATGCAGGTCACGTAGGTTTCTCAGTAGTGTGACCCGCCCCAACGCCGTCGCTCCGCGGATCCTGCCGTTCCCTGGAACAAGAGCGGCGCCATATTGCCGTCGGGCGAGTGTGGGGCTCGCCGCCATCATCGGGCGCCATTGGGACAGGCACTGACTCCACGTCACCTCAGCGGGGACGCATCAACCTGCGCCTGAACTCGCTCACCATTGTCATGACGAGCTAACCATTGTCATGACGAGCTAACGTCCCCGCGCTAATGCGCAGGCCCTCAGCTTTAGCTCACTGGTGTCACTTGTACCAGAGCTCCAGTCTGCGGCGGGAGCACCAGGGACCCGTGGTGCAGCGTGGTACATTCATGCCTCGGTTCCTCGTGCTGCCCCGCAGGGCTTTTTAGTAGCAATGCAACGCCCCATGCTATGTAGGCTGCGTGGCCATGATTTCGAGAGCTTAAGGGGTAGCAATGCATATTTCGCTCATCACCAGCTGCTAGTTTCACCGAAACCACATCAACCGGCGCGGGATATCTACAACGACATACCTGCCCGCATTGTTCCGGCCAGTCCCGGGTCAAATTAGTACTAAGCCGCTGTCCGCCCCCACAATCCGCAGGGTCAGTCGCGATGACCCGTCAGAGGCCACGACAAGGCGTCGGTCCCCTGTTACGTGCGACCGCCGGCCGGCCGGTCCGGACGCGTCCGACGGCGTAACTCTGTCCCATTTGCCTGCCATTAATCGACGTTTCCCCGGCATCCATCAGCCATCCCGGCAATTTAACTGCAATTACCAGTCGGTAATCATTTGACTTCGACTTTAAACAAATGTCATTTCTAACGGAAGTGTAATAATTATACGGCCATGCGTGGTAATTCGGGTGATTCGGCCTTGGACGGCGGTTGGCTTTCTAGGAGCGGGCCTGGAACGGGAAGTGGAGCACAAATCAACAGACAGCAACGGAGGCCGGTCGCTCGGGCTAATGGGGCGCGCTGGGAACCAGCGGGAGAGCTCGTCTCCACGGCGACACCCGGCGAGTCGGCGTGTCCCCACTGGTGACACCCGGCGAGACAGCACGTCTCCACCGGTGACACCGTTACGCCGGCGGGTCAGCATGTCCCCAGCGACGGCGCCCGACGTGTCAGCATGTTCCCACCGGTGACACCCGGCTGGTCGGGATGTCCCCAACGGTGACGCCCGACCGGTCAGCATGTCCCCACCGGTGACACCCGGCGGGGCAGCATGTCCCCACCGGTGGCATCCAACGGGCCAGCATGTCCCCACCGGTGACATCCAACGGGCCAGCATGTCCCCACCGGTGACACCCGGCTGGTCGGGATGTCCCCACCGGTGACGCCCGACGGGCCAGCATGTCCCCACCGGCGGCGTCACGCGGGTCGTCCTGTCCCCGGCAGTCTATCACCCGCCTCGGCTTATGCCCGCTGGTCTCACGAGCTTTGGGCTGATGGGACAGCCATGACATGGTTTCGACTGATAGGGACTGTTGGCCGAGGGCGTCGTACGATTACCTGATTTGCACTGCCCGGAAGCGCTTCCACATTTCTAACATGATCACTGTGTAACGGTTAGTTGATGTCGTGCGAGCAAGTATGCACAGTACCGAGTAGGATGAGATTAAATGAACTGTGATGAATGCAACCTTTCAAAGGCGCTGCTGTGCATAACATTTAACTGACATACGGACGCATATCGCTTGACCTCGCGATATGCGGACGCATATCGTTGCCTCGCTTTTTTAATTTCAGTGATATTTCGAACCATTCAGGGGTTTTTTTTTGTTGCACGTGCATTTCATTTCCTAATCTTTAGCCACTATCTAAGAAAACATAACCTGCTCTGATGAAAGTGATTGTTCGAATGCGCATCTGTCTCCCAAAAGTATGCATGCCCATGCATGCATGGAACATATTTCCACCTTGAAGAGCACGGGGTGATGTTATCAACATAGATTTGATTATCAACATTAGATATGTCACTGACACCGTTTAGAGCTTCTGGGGGCAAAGGAGCAAAGCTTTCAGAGCTTTCGGGGCTTTCCTAGTCAAAGGGGTAAACTTCTGACGAGAACGCACTTTCCCCCCCCCCCTCCCCCCACGAGATGTTCTCAACAGACTCCCGCTGTGATTCAAGGGATCGTTCCCCGTTGGTACGGGGTTTGAACTAAAGCAGACCATCTTAAAGGTCATTCGATGCTGTTTATAACCCTGTCCTTAAGACATAAAACTCTAGCTTCTGAGCTGCACTCCCGCGAAGAAGCGCATACTATGTCGTGCATGACTGTTTCAAGGGTCACCCAGGCATCCATGACACTACAATAACGTCATTAAAATCTTGCCATTTTTTTGCCAATCGACGATCAAGGCCAAACCAAACATATCCGTCTAGTTGTCCATATCTGGCGTTCGTGAGCACGATTTACAAATACAGCGGTCGTCAACTGGCCCTCAATCAATGTTGTGCGAGGTACCGTGACGCGATGAAATGACGACGAATTGAGGAGTGTATTTCCTAAATAGAGGAGATTACTTTTGTTCAGAACAGTCTTTCCACTTAAAAGTATGTCAATTATTGTAAGTGAGCTTGTTTAATCACAACTAACGTTTGCTTCAATATTTCAAATGTTGAAAATTTCCTTGAAGCTTCAAATCTTTCACGTAAATTCCGTGCCTGTTCATAATCCGTAAACATCCATAGATCTGGTGAAGGTGCCAGGTCCGTGTCGGGACCCTTTGTGAAGCAGTGTGGTCGCGCGCGGCCGGTATTATTCCGGATGACCGATGGAGGGAGTGATTGAGGACAATTCCGCTGCGCGAGCAGGTGTCCACAAAGGAGGAAATGCTCACTTACACGCGTTCCATAGCGGAAATAGTATGCTTCGACGGCGCTGTGATATGTGATGTTCTACTAAGTGGTTTTAACAATTACACGTGACAGGAGCCAGCGCAGGCGCAGCCGTGGGCACGCGCCCCCGTATCGCGGACGTTTGGCAGGACGGTCTCCGACGTGACCGTATCAACTTGCACTCAATATCACCACATCTTTGAATTTGGCTCGTGTCGATAGTGCTTTTGACATCAGTGGCCATGATGGCCATGGTCAGTGGTCATGATGACCCGTTGGTGCAGTTCATTGCGATGTTCGATTCATGCCGTACGTTTGTTCGACGAAACGCCTGCACACTGAAACAAATTGATAATATTTCAAGCCTGGTAGGCTTAGGCGGAACAGACAAAAATACATGCGTCCTAATGTGGTGTCGAATTTACCCTTGAGCCAAACATGACATAAGTAAATCGGGTGCGGGATAGTGATTGCTATCTAATGACGTCACGCTGTATACATGGCTCTCCTCAGTCCTGGTTTTTAAACGGCTGACATCTTCCATCCTCGTCAGTTCCACGCTTGTGCGGAGCCCTACGGGTGAGATGGTTAAGTAAAGACAGCCATCCCTTGTAACATCAAACGCCGGCCTAAGCAAACGGAAAACATGAGACAAAGGGACCAATTGTGAGATGCGTTTTTGAAATATTTATTCATGATTAGATGTCACAAGCGACTTAATAGATTTCAAATGTTCCAAGAATTAGGACAAACGGCGATGAAAAAGAAAGCACTTGTTGAAGCAAATGACAACTGGACAGGTAAAAGCGTCCTTTTAAAAAAATGTACCCTCGACCGCTTTAAGAATGTTTTCATGATTAAGTACAGCCAGTGGTCCACTCATGGACCATACTTTTTATTAAGTTACGTGCTACCCAGTATTACCTGCAGTGATTTTGAACTTTGAGATGCGCTTCATTAGCAGAAAACTGAAGTGTATGAAATTTTGAGGGAGAAAAATACACTAAGTATCACTTGATGTGCAGAAATGTGTTATGTCATTTCTGCATATAAAATAATACAAACATTTGAAACTTGCAGTGCGGCTGATACACCTTAGTCATCTTCTGGAAGCATGCCACTGACTTTTTAGAATGTGCAGGGGTCCGTATGCACCAACACTGTGAAACAATGATTCACTCTCTGGTTATTTGCAACTGATCATGAGGGGCAGTTATTTGCTCATGGCATACAAATTGACGTATGGATAGGCTGATAGCCGTCCAACGAGCCGGATATTATCCGACAGTTTATGGCTTCTGTTTCCAGTGCTGCGTGTCAGCTGTCGACAATAAACCTGCGATGGCTAGCGCGCTCTGAGGCTCATAACGCCGCGCACTTTCGCGGCAGATTAGACCACCGCGAGCTGCACGTGTCGGTCCGTTTCCCGGCGGCGGCCTTGTTTGCGCTCGTCGCGGGCGCGCCGCGACTGTCGCCGCCGTAAATCAGCGCCTCGTTAATTACATTGTGCCGTGGCGGGCCGGTCATGTTATGTTGTTATCATTAGCCGGGCCTGCTCGTCGGCCGCCGGCGTCGGCTGCCGTAGCGGCACGCGAGCCATCGGCCTCCGCGCCGCCCGGCCCTCCGCGCCCGCCGGGTTCGGGGACGCCGCCCCGACCACAGGGGCCAGTCGACGGTGTTCTGCACGGAATGCTCCACCGAAGGGGCCCTAACGAAGGTGTCCCACTGGGAGTCCCCTCGCATGAGTCCCGCGGACGGGCCCTCCAAGAGACGTCGCTCAAGGGGCCCTCAGAACGATGCCGCTCATGGGGCCCTCCGAGACGATTCCCCGAGAGTGCCGCACCGAAAGCGGCCAATCGAGGGTGCTCGCCGAGAGCTCCTTCCCTGCCCCTCTTAGGGATTCGTCGCAGTTCAAACGGCGCCGAGCAGGCCGTCGGGCGTTACCTGGAGCTGCCGACCAGACGTACTCCAGGGCTCCGCGCGCTTCGTTTGGTCCCCCTCTCGGCTCTTCAGCCGGGGGGGGGGGGGGGGGGCAGGGTCTACGGAGCACGCAGCGCTGGGTGGGGTACACACCGTCCCGCCCGAGGAGGTACCCAGACCCTGTCAGGTGACGCGCAACGCTGGGTGGGGTACACACCGTCCCGCCCGAGGAGGTACCCAGACCCTGTCAGGGTGACGGCGCAGCGCTGGGTGGGGTACACACCGTCCCGCCCGAGGAGGTACCCAGACCCTGTCAGGTGACGCGCAGCGCTGGGTGGGGTACACGCCGTCCCGCCCGAGGAGGTACCCAGACCCTGTCAGGTGACGCGCAGCGCTGGGTGGGTACACGCCGTCCCGCCCGAGGAGGTACCCAGACACTGTCAGGTGACGCGCAGCGCTGGTGGGGTACACGCCGTCCCGCCCGAGGAGGTACCCAGACCCTGTCAGGTGACGCGCAGCGCTGGGTGGGGTACACACCGTCCCCCGAGGAGGCCTTGTCAGGTGACGCGCAGCGCTGGGTGGGGTACACACCGTCCCGCCCGAGGAGGTGCCCAGACCCTGTCAGGTGACGCGCAACGCTGGGTGGGGTACACACCGTCCCGCCCGAGGAGGTACCCAGACCCTGTCAGGTGACGCGCAGCACTGGGTGGGGTACACACCGTCCCCCGAGGAGACCTTGTCAGGTGACGCGCAGCACTGGGTGGGGTACACACCGTCCCCCGAGGAGACCCTGTCAGGTGACGCGCAGCGCTGGGTGGGGTACACACCGTCCCGCCCGAGGAGACCTTGTCAGGTGACGCGCGGTCTCCTCCTGGAAGGCGTGGACCCCACCCGGCGAGAAGCCGACGCTCCTGACGACATACTCGAATGGCAACAGTCCCTGTCTGTGAGTGTACACCCGGTCTGGTGGCAACAGACTACGCCTGTGGGCCCTCAGACCCTGTGGAGCGACTCAGTATTGATGTTACCCTTGCACAGAACCCTCCTGCCGATACACAGATTCTGCCTAGTGGTCACACAGACCAAGCCTGACGACACACATACACCTGTGCGCGCGTGTCAACACACACACACACACACACACACACACACACACACACACACACACACACACACACACACACACACACACACACACACACACACACACACACACACACACGCACGCACACACACACACACACACACACATACACGCACGCACGCACACACACACACACACACACACACACACGCACGCACGCACGCACGCACGCACACACACACACACACACACACACACACACACACACACACACACACACGCACGCACGCACGCACACACACACACACACGCACACGTAGGCGCCGCCCGACCGCCGTGCTCACCGGGTCCCTCGCGACCGGAAGTGTCCCAGCGAGCCGGTGACCCCGTCCGTCGCGGGCCGAGTCCGCCTACCCTCCCTGATCCGACGCCGGTTTAATCTCACAATCACAAACAGCGCTTAATAGTGCGGCCGCTGGTGGACGCACCGGCGCCGCCGCGCTGAAAGCTATCAGCCATCGGCGGCTGAGAGCCTGCCGGCCGCTCGCCCGGGCGCTGAATTCCTCCCGTGCCAACACCTCTCCAGCGCTGAAAAGCGTAAGCGGATTGCACGTCACGCCCTTTGAGGCCGGAGTTAATCTGCCTCGGTCGCGTCCGGATTAGTGTCAGCGCGCCGGCCGGCGGCCATGCGCGGATTTTCCCGACTTTTGACTCCTTTCTCCGGCCAATTATGCGCTGGCGCCGCTGAATGGCGCCGGGCCGTCGCCGGTTCGGCAGCGCCGACCGGGCCACGGCCGCCAATGAGCCGCTAATCTCTGATCGGTGTAAGGGTCGGTTTTGTCGCGCACATAATGAGAGCGGCAGCTGGTGCGATCAGGCGATACGGGCCGTCGCGCGACCGGGGTAAATGACCAAAAACGGTCACCCAGTGCTTCGACAGACTTGTGTCACGCTGGCGGGGGACTGGGCTAGGTCATCTCGACTGTCTGGAGAAGGCGCAGCGAAGCAAGCCACAAGAATACAGCTAAAGCAGAGAAAATTGCAATATTGTGCTTGTGATACGGCTACATTGTAAAAGACTTTACCGTCTTTAAGAGCAACAGCATGCCAGTTTGTGCTAGATCATGCACCACTTTGCTACGCAGGAGCGATGGCTGGCGCAAGACCATCAGGGTTCCTAAAGGGCGCATAAGATGGAAAAAGCTCGTAACGAAATACACACCAGACGATGTGTATACTTCGTACAGGGTTGCACTTGCACTCACTTGTGGGCACCGGTTACAGCATACCGCAAGTGGTGGTCGAGTAATTTCCGTAGTCTTAAGACATAGCTGTCTTAGTCTTCTGCACTGACGCCTCCGCTGAGCCGGGTCTCGTCCCAGAGAGAAGAGCAAAACCCAACACAGTTTCTAGGCCTCCCAATAGTTGCCTCGCGGGTCGCACTGCCGCAGTGGCGACGGGGAAGCAGCCACCCACGCTGCGTGACGCATCGTGCCGCTTATTCCATCAGTGCGGACCAGCCAGCAGCCTCCTTAGTCACCTGATCCCAGGAGTTACGCGGAGCCGAACAGCACGACGTCTGCCGTGACATGACCGAACATGACATGACCGAAGCCCAGCGGCACCCTGACAAGAGCAGGACAAGATCGGCCTGAAAGCTAGGCCTGATTGATGAGCGTGTCTTCTCGTGCGATCGCAAAGTCAGTTATCGGCTTCACAGAGTCTGTGTCTGTCGTTTGATCCAACCAGAGCAGTAGTTTTCCTCTGCAGTTGGGAGGGGACTTAAGCACCTCAAATTTGTGAAGAGTGTGAGCCAGACCTGAGGAGAAACCTGTTTGTTGACCTATCTTCAGGTAGGTCAGGTCATTTTCACTATTCAGCCTCCCCCCACACACACACCCCAACTCATGTTGTGAAACTACGCCGCTGGATCTGACGCACCTAAAAACTTGCCTGTACTGTGAAGGCCAGCTGGTAGGTGTTGCCACTCATCCCGTGTTAGCCCAGCTGCCAGCGGCATGTTGGCTTTGTTACACTTTTGTTCACGGTACTTCAGCTGTGTTGATGTTTGGAAGACAACTTGCTTACATTTCACCGTGCAAACGAAGCGCATGTTGCGTCTTTATTGAGAGCGTTTGTCCGCGTGAGGTACTCGTTCGGTCGCAAAGGAACCAACGTTCTGCTCCACCGTTCTTCTAACGGCTGAGCGGGTAAGACACCACGAACAAGATTGGAGGTGATGGCGATGCATGCAACGTCAAATAAGAGACGATAAAAGCTGTAGTATGCCGTGATTATAGGGCGGGCACATCATGCTCGGCAGCCCATGTGCAAAATGTCACATCCGTCTCTTGAATTACGACGCTTCTTTACACGTCGACATAACAGCCATGCACCAAACCCGATCGTCCATCAAGGTCACGAGTGCTTCGCTGCGTCCCCCACAGGTCACGGGGCGGATGCCTCGAAACAGCGCCGCACCTCTGGCACTCCCATCACACGCGCATCAAAGCCACGTCTTCTTGGGACGCTCTACGATCCTGGGAAGCCCCGTAACCTGCAGCGTCGCCCCGCGCGTCCGGCTCGGCTCGACCCAGCTCCCCCTCACGCCCCGCCCCCTCCTCGACCGGGCCCTGTAACTGGCCCGGCGACGCTCCGCGCTGCCGCCGGCACATATAAAATTCTCCAAATGCTTCTAAACTTGTGTAATAGTATCAATCTGTTTCATTGCGAGCACTCGGTGTAGCTGCATTAGCCAATGAATGTTTTACAGCCGCCGGCCGTGATGGGCTGCGCTTTAAAAGGCGGTGCCGGCACACGGGCCAGGCCGAGCGACACGCCGATTGAAATCGAATGACTCTATCGAGCCCGGCGGTTAATCATTGATTCGCCGCGGCGACGTCGTCGCCTGGCGGCGGACAGCTGTCCGGGTTCGTCCGGCGGCCACACGTCCTGGTGTCCGGGTGCATCAGGGGGCAGCTGTCCTGGTGTTGAGAGCTGCTCATTGGCGCTGATGGGCCGAGGCTCGTGCGCCGCCTCCTGATGCGGGCAGGAGGCTCTGGCGTTGGACGCGACACCTCATGGGGACAGGGTGTCCTGACAGAGAATGCTCAGGGGAGAAGTCCTCATCTGGTACAAATAGTAGGGGCTTGTAGTTCCAGCAGAGTTCCAGTGGAGTTGGAATTCGAGGAAAGCGGTGGGGTATCGGTGCAGTGCCTTCTGATGCTAACAAGGAGTTGTGGTATCTCCGTCATAGCTGTTTAAGATCAACAATCGCAGAAGAACAAACATCATATGGACCAGATCACGATCGCCATTAGCTCTGGAGGGCGTAGAAGATTCACGATCGCCTCTTAATACACACCTCCTGATACGAACAGGGCAAGTTTGATGGGATTTGTAACTAGGCCATGAGAGAGTGATGGGTCTGGTCCGGTGGTGGAGAGGCCCGAATCTGTCCGACTCTGACGTGTTCTGAACCGGAAAGGATCTCCGTCTCAACCGCATGGACTTAGGCCATTATCACCTTCAATTCCCCCAAGGTACGGTGTTTCAAAGCGTACAGTAAGCGCATTGTGAAAGCTTACCCATGCAAATGCGAGTTTCAATTCAGCCTACCCGCAAGTAAATGCTGAAAACAAAAACGCAACTGCAACTGAGTCTGATGTGCAGTATACGTCAACGACGACGTATGCAGTCTTGTACGCACTTCATATATGCAGTCAGCAAAAGCTGAATTCAGCCCACAACGCATTCAGCATACGTGCTGGATAGATAAACGTCAACTCCTTTGGAAAGCGCTGGCGGCGCCGCCATGCTGGTAGGTGCTGAACTCCAAATTCTGTTGTATTCACATGTTTCCACTGGTCCAGCGCCAGCGAGCTTAAAAACGCACACCGCTCCCGACGAGCCAAACGCCGAGGCTGTGCGTGTAAAAGTTTGCGGTCAAACATGTCCGAAACAATCAAAAGGAGCTCAGTCCTGATTAAAAATGACAGGAAAACAGCCGGTGTACCGACTGCGGAGTTTGCATAGCGAAAGCCATTCCTAATGCACCATTACTATCGTCAAAGCTGTTTTTCCGTTCCCATTCTGTTGGCTCACCGGCGTGATTCAATTTAAACGTCAATTCAGAAACACGAATGCCTTAAACAACCATTGTTGGGCTATAATCGGGTGCTCTTTTGTTGCGCGGCCTGCCGGACTGGAGGCTGTTTTGGCAGCCGGGTGACGTCGGTGGGCGCTGCTGTAATTGATACCGGGCCGGCCGGCATTGTCTGGACGCGTCACTGGTGGTGACGCTCAGCCGTGGCCGGCAGCAGCACGGCCCGGTAGTCATGATCAGTCCGGAGACCTGCTGCCGAGAGGGTCAGCAAGGCGTCTGCCACCCACCCGGAGATGTGGATTTACATATCTGCCGCGCTCCAGCCTACGGAGGGACGGGCCCATCTTGCCACGGCTTTGCCTTGCGTTTCTCAAAACAGCTATGTTGGGAAAGGAACAAAACGTCGCTGTAGTGAAATGCATCGGTTATTTTCATGTTGTCATAACATGCAATGTTTATTTTGTTACCTTTCTTAGCCTTTCCTACCAATTTGCATGCATTTTTATTTAGACACTAATGAAGTTTACGCACGACGCCTTTTCAAAAGGTTATCGTGGAAACTACATTTGACTACCCTCCAGTAGCAGGACAGTTTGAATCCAACACGAAAGTCACACTCGTTACAACGGTAGTGCTGCACCGGCAGGGAATGGTTTTGGTCAGGCGCGGTGGTCTCGCTGCCCTAGTTGGGAGTCCCCTCACATATCCTTCTCCATGCCTGGGGGTTTCTTCTCCCGGCTGTCTGATGGTCCCTTCTCTTGTCTGTTCGTCCTTATCAGTCACCTCTCCTGTTTGGCTGAGGGCAACGCGTCCTGCTGTCTGAGGGCCACCCCCGTCTGTGTAGGGGCCATCCCTTCTCCCTGCCTGAGAGCCACCTCTCCTGATTGCCTGATGGTCCCTTTTCCTGCTCATGCATATCCAGGGGCTACATCCATGTTTGTCGGCGCTTCTGGATCACCTATCCTGTCTGCCCGCATGTCTGAGGGTTACCTTTGCTGCCAGTCCGCTTGGCCGGGATCACCTATCCTGCCTGCATGTCTGGGGTTTACCTCTACTGTCAGTCCGTGTGACTGGGGTCGCCTATCCTGCCTGCATGTCTGGGGGTTACCTTTGCTGCCAGTCCGTTTGGCCGGGGTCACCTATCCTGCCTGCATGTCTGGAGGTTACCTCTACTGTCAGTCCGTGTGACCGGGGTCACCTATCCTGCCTGCATGTCTGAGGGTTACCTATACTGTCAGTCCGCGCGACTGGGGTCACCTATCCTGCCTGCGTATCTGAAGGTTACCTCTACTGTCAGTCCGCGTGACTGGGGTCGCCTATCCTTCCTGCATGTCTGAGGGTTACCTATACTGTCAGTCCGCATGACTGGGGTCACCTGTCCTGCCTGCATGTCTGAAGGTTACCTTTGGTGCCAGCCTGCGTGACCGGGGTCACCTATCCTGCCTGCATGTCCGAAGGCTACCTTTGGTGCCAGTCTGCGTGACCGGGGTCACCTATCTTGCCTGCATGTCTGAGGGTTACCTTTGGTGCCAGTCTGCGTGACCGGGGTCACCTATCCTGTCTGGTATCCGATGGTTCCCTCTCGTGTCCGCCTGCCTGGGTGCCACCTTCGCACGCGAGGCTGCAGTGTTTAACAGGGCCGGCCTGCAGGGCTGCGCAGCATCGCCAGGATGCCGCTGCCAGGGCACCTACGGCTTTCACTGGTCACACCTGAGCGGTCGGACTCCAGGCGACATTGTGTGGCAGCGCGCTCTTCAATAGCATACCACACGATGCGCTGAAGGCAAAAAAGGAAGTAACACGGGATCCAAAACAGACATTGCGATTCCGATCGTCTCCTCAAAAGCAGGTTTATATTCCGCAGCTGTTTTTCCAGACCAAGCCTGCCATAGACAGTTCAAAGCTCGACCTTCCATGTATTATTCACGCTCAGATATGTGATGCTTCCATACTGGTCATGGATATCGATAAACATTTGTGCAGATACTGGCCAGTCAACTTATGCGACCATGGAACTGGCCCAGTTAACTCGAAACCGAAACCGGCAGCAAGCGTGTAACTAGGCCTGACAAACCGAGCAGGAGGCGTCACGTCGGCGCGGACCGGGTCACGTCGGCGCGGACCGGGTCATGTCGGCGTAGACCGGGTCATGTCGGCGTAGACCGAGTCATGTCGGCGCGGACCGTGTCATGTCAGCGTAGACCGGGTCATGTTGGCGTAGACCGGGTCATGTCGGCGCGGACCAGGTCACGTCGGTGCGGACCGGGTCACGTCGGCGCGGACCGGGTCGTGTCGGCGTAGACCGGGTCATGTCGGCGCGGACCGGGTCACGTCGGCGTAGGCCGGGTCATGTCGGCGTAGACCGGGTCATGTCGGCGTAGACCGGGTCATGTCGACGCGGACCGGGACACGTCGGCGCGGACCGGGTTGTGCCGGCGCCGGCAGCACCCGCTGAGGTGTGGGGTGGCGACCCGTTGGAGCGGGCGGGGGTCGGGCGCCGGTCCCCTCCCCTCCTCCTGGGCATCTGTCAGATCCGGCCCGGCGGGCCGCCACGGCCGGCCAATGGAGTTTCCCTTTTCGGCCCGACAGCCCATCATTCAGCCAATGGAGATGGTCGTTTATTATCCATTTGGCAACATTAGTAGTCGTATCCTTATACAAATAGACTTACGCCCTGCCCTCGGTGCCATTGCTCCAGTTTATTGCCTCCCATTTCATTCTTCACATTTTCTTTTCCGTTTCATTTACCCTGTTCTTCCATCTATTATTCGATGCTTTTATCCGACTGTCATAGATGGCCGGATGAAAGAATGGTCTCCTTTGTGCCTGCTGGCATCGTCAGAGGCGCCGGTTGCATCCCATAAATGTCGTGGCTAATGAGCTAGAGTGGCCGCCGTCGCGGCGCCACCGACACAACTAACCCACCACTAAGCATAAACCGCTGACACAGATGATGATGCGCTCGCGCCGTTCGGTGATAAACGACCGCTTTTTGGCGCGAATTCTTTCGGATTGGGCCAATACGAGATTTCCGCGCCATTGCGCGGGCTCTCAGACGGCGACAGATCGTTACTTATACGCGTAATGACCGACGCTGGCCTGGCGCGCGCCGTCCGCCTCCGCCGCAGCACGTGGGGGCCGCCACAGCGCCAGGGGAGGCCCGCTCGGCTGCCGCGCTGGGGCTGTCGGTCGGCTGGGACCCCTCCCCCCCCCCCCCCACCGGCAGGGCTTGACCGTTCCGTCCTGCGGTCCAGCCGACCACGGTGCTGCCACCGAGGACCGAGGTCACGTGACTGTGCTGACGTCAGCGGTCACCGGTGGGCGGTGGCCCACGCCGGACTCTGCAGTGCCCACACTAGTCACGATTAACCTCATCCACACGTACCGGAATGGCTCATTATGTCTCCTTGGAATTAATTTGCACGCTGAAGATCTCATTGAAATATAGTTGAATATTTCTACGCTATGTCAATAGTTTGAGCGTGAGAAATGATGTCGGCTAACAGTTTTTGATCCACTTCCGTCCCCCATGGATAATTAGAAGCATATTAATATTTACTACCTGGTTTTGCTTAATCCATCTGAATGTATTTACGACGCATGCCGAAATACTCAAGTTCCATGGTAATGCCATTCGGCTCTACTGAGCTATATAAGCATATATTCTTTTTGATGACACTCAAACCTATTTTCCAGCCTAGCCAGCAATCCTAAAACTTTCCGTCCTTTCACTCAAACTTGTTAGAGTAAACGTCGTATAGCCAACACACCTTGGAGTTCTAGTTTATTTGTAAACCTTTTCCTTCCAGTGCTATGGTAGAGTTTTTATCCAATGGCCAAGCCTTCCTGGACGTTAGCAAACACATGAAAACTGGAGACAGGCTATACGACTACGAGGGAAGTAGTTGCATTGCTCTCAGCGGTCCTGTGTTTTGCCAGACACGTTTGCGTCGCTTCACAGCAATGAATAAAGGAGTTATTGTCAAATGCGTTAGATATTTTCAATCCATGTGCTTTTCACCGTCGAATTTTGAGGAAATATTGCTCGACACCATTCATTGCATTTTAAAATGTGCTTGGTCTGTATAGTAGATCATATCGTTCCGACTTTAACACAACTATAACTAAACCAAGAGGTGAGCCTTTCATAACTGTAACTAAACCAAGAGGTGAGCCTTTCTAAGCATGTTTCAATGAAGTGCTTTAATGAAGTGCTTTAAATCCAGGCATAGGCATGCTGGGCAGCACACTCGATTTAATGCGCATGAAATCCATAAAACTTGGAAAAATGACTGCAAAAGACGCATAGTTTTAAAACGCGCCCGGGTGCCCGGCTGGATGCCCTTCGTTCGAGTGAGGGTCAACTTGCCCCCCCCCCCTTGAGATCTCGGGAACTAAGGAAGCTAGAGACACCAAACTTACAGAGTGTGTTGACCTGTACATGAACTCATTTAAGTCAAAGTTTGGGGCTCTAATGTCCTGGCCTTCGGGTCTAATAAGGTCAAATTACAGGTTGGCCTCCAAAGTGCCCCCTGAACCTAGGTAACTGTTTCTGAGCAAAAGATGACATGCTCATTTAAGGCCAGTGCCCTTGTTTAACCTTTTGAAGGTCACGGTGACCAAAATAATTTTAGGCTGCTCTGAGTTTTGCATTTGAATAACCGACAAAGATTACGCTAGGCAGTATGTTCCTAAAAACGAAATGTTGACCTGGGCCATTTTAGATCAGTAACCTGTTCTGACCTCTAAGAAGTTCATGGAAGATGTATAATGCGGTCCTTGCTCTCAATAAATTCGAAATGAGCACCAGAAACTATCTCATACAGCGAGCTCTAGAGTAATACAACACGTTGATTTTGACCTTGGTCTGACCTCCATATCTGACCTTAGGCCAACTTAATTTCCTCATTCAACATTGGTGTTGCCTAAGAAAGCATCTCAGAGATGCATGGCTTCGTCTAACACTGCGTTGTTGGATAAGATTCAAAGATTCTCTGGAATTTGACTTCGCAGAAATCATGGCCTGATTTTGACCTGCCATAGGTCAGAGACCTTACAAAGAACATCTAAATTTTTTAGGCCAAACGATCCGCGATTCATTTGTGTACAGCTATGCAACACGGGATGCGGCTACGCCCCGCCTTTCGGAAACCATTCCGGAAAACTTTTGGGGGGCTGTCAAGTTGACCCCCCACCCGAGCGCGTGTTAAAGCAGACGCAAGGTTAACACGCGCTCGAGTGGGGGTGGCGATGACCCCCCGAAGTTTTTCCGGAATGGTTTCCGAACGGCGTGGCGTAGCCGCGCCAAATTTTGCATAACTGTAGATAATTAAATAGCAGATCGTTTGGTAAAAAATTAGACGTACCTTGTAAGGTCGCTGACCTATAGCAGGTCAAAGTCAGGCCATGGTTTCAGCGGAACCAATTTCAGGGGAATCGTTCAATCTGCTGCAACAACTGACTGTTAGACGAAGCCATACATTTCTGAAGTGCTGTCTTAGACAACACAACAATGAAATGAGCCATTTACGTTGACCTAAGGTCAGGTATGAAGGTCAGACCAGAGTCAAAACCAACCTGTTTTCACTCACTCTAGGCCTTGCCGTATGTGATAATTTCTGGTGCTCATTTCGAATTTATTGAGAGCAGGAACCGCATTCTAGATCTTACACGGACTTCTTGCGATCAGAATAGATCATTTACCTAAAATGACCCAGGAACATTTGGTCTTTAGGAGCGTATTGCCTAGCGTAATCTTTATCACTTATTCAAATGCAAAACTCAGAGCAGTCTTGTATGATTTTTGGTCACCATGACATTCAGAAGGTCAAACAAAGTCACTGAGCTTAAATGAGCATGTGACCTTTCGCTTAGAAACAGCTATCAAGGTTCTAGGGCACTTTGGAGACCAACCTGGAATTTGACCTTGTTTGACCTTATTTGACCCGAAGGTCATGACCTAGGAACCTCAAACCTTTGCCTAAGTGAGTTCACATACAGGTCAACATGCTCTGTGAATTTGGTGTCTGTAGCTCTCATAGTTCTCGAAACCTCAGCTGGGGTCAAATTGACCTCCCAGCAGAGCGAAGGGTATCGAGCCGGCCACCCGGGCGCGTGTTAAGGTGCGTCAAGTGGCGGCGGTACGAATGGCGTGTACCACAATTCACACCGAAAAGGCGGATCCAAGGAAGGCTGTGCTTTCACGGAAGATCCGTTTCCGATACCGATTTCCGTATCATTATTCTGACACTGATCTGGCATATTGCCGAAGGCAATATGTCAGATCAGTGTCAATACAAGTGTCATAATATGAGGAGAGGCGTGAACAACGCCGAGGGCTTAAGTTTGTTTTAAGGGTTAAGCATATGCAATTAACTCCTCTTTTGAAGATTCTGTCTCTACCGCTGATAGAAAATCGCTTGCTTGTGTCTGCTTGTTAACCATGCCATTAACGTCAAAGAGTAACAGAATGCCGAAAATTTAAGCGTTTGATTTGGGTGGAGCAAATTTCTAGTCTTCTCTATTTCCCTACTAAGTGTTTGCTGAAGATTTTTAAAATTGCCTCTGATTTTGATAAGGCCTTAGTTGAGATAACAAGTTTTCCTTTGAGGTCTCGCCTGTTAAAGTTGTTTAACTAATACCAGAGGTTTCTCGGCGCCTAATTTACCGCATGATCGTCTCGTTAAATGGCCATTTTGTGGATGAGGAAAACGGGCCTTAACATGAACAAATTTGTTCTGAAACTGTCCCGTTGATGCTTCGTACACTAAAGGATAGCAAAGTATTTTTATTTTTATGGTTACGTTGACTTCCAGAGAAAAGCTGGGGCACATCGGTCATAAGTCAATTAACTATACTTAAATACTTTGATCACCAGAAAGAACTAGGGTCTTCGGTCACAGGGAAGCCTACACAGCCTCCAGGGGCTGGCGACTTACAGGTCTAGCTTACACAGCCTCCAGGGGCTAGCCACTTGCAGGTCTAGCTTACACAGCCTCCAGAGGCTAGCCACTTACAGGTCTAGCTTACACAGCCTCCAGGGGCTAGCCACTTACAGGTCTAGCTTACACAGCCTCCAGAGGCTAGCCACTTAGCTTACACAGCCTCCAGGGGCTAGCCACTTACAGGTCTAGCTTACACAGCCTCCAGAGGCTAGCCACTTACAGGTCTAGCTTACACAACCTCCAGAGGCTAGCCACTTACAGGTCTAGCTTACACAGCCTCCAGGGGCTAGCCACTTACAGGTCTAGCTTACACAGCCTCCAGAGGCTAGCCACTTACAGGTCTAGCTTACACAACCTCCAGAGGCTAGCCACTTACAGGTCTCGGGCGTCTGCCTGTCTGGCACAAACCTGAAGGCGTGCTGTGAGCCAGATCTTCCGTTTTACAAACGGCAATTCACTTTTATTCTGCGTTGTTTGGGAGGGGGGGGGGGGACGGTAGAAACTGCTCAAAGTGCTAATGATTTCGTCCTTGTTCCAGGCAGCGGTATCCGTAGCTCCGTCAAATCGTTGCCGGCATGAGCTGGGACCCAATTGTTTGAAAAGCATCCGCACCAGTGTCGACTTCTGCTACGTGCGAAGTCAAAGATCAAGCACTATTTCAGTACCAAGACTACAACTAAACAGCTGCATTTACGACGGCAATACCCGAGAACGGATAACTTCAAATAATTAAAATACTTTTGAACAGCAGTGAAGCCAATCAGAGCGGCCGTTGACACCGGGTGGTCGCGCAGGCCCGCCACCGGCCGGTGCTGGCCGCTGGCCGACGCTGGCCGCTGGCCGACGCTGTTCGCTGCCCGCTGGCCGACGCTGGACGCTGCCCGCTGGCCGACGATGCCAGCAGCTGCTCCGTCGCCCGGCCACGTCACATCCCCGGCCGCCTCCAGTTGGCAGTGGTCTCCGAGCGTGTCCCACGAATGGCCGCCTCTCCGCAACCGCCGCCCCCCCCCCCGCGGCGCGCGCGCCACGCCAAATCAAATGCCTTCCGCAGCATCTCTGTCGGCTTTCCGGCCTATCATGCGACGCGGCGTGCGGCCGGCGACCGCGGCCGGCCCCATACACCGGCATCCGGCCGCGCTGCTGCGTCGTCAACCGGCGCTCGTCGCTGCCGATGATCTGCATGCGATCGCGCACTTCCGACCGGAAGCCTGGCGCCGGCCGGCGGCCGAGCCGCGGCTTGCGGGCGACCCGGCCGGCGTGAGGGTCGCCAGCCCGCCTTCCGGGGGTGACGGCTCCGGAGAAAATGCAACCCGCCGACGGCACGGGCCGTGTGGTGCTGCAGAGGCTGTCCTCCGGTGACGGGACGAGCTTTTGGGCGTCAGTTGAATCAGCCTGAGGTGATGGCAACCCCCCAGACGGAGGGATGTGTGTAGGTTTTCTGACGTTCAATGATGGGCATATATCATAGGCTGGGATATGCTAATACCCCGGACCTACAGAACCGTGCGTTTAGTTTTAAGGCCACACAAATACAAGATGTGTGCAGTTCACGTGCTTCCTCAAGGGTGGTGATTTCAGAATTGAAGCAGGGTAGTTCATTATGGTTGAAAACAATCGTCATCTTTTTCCTGTTTTGGGCAACTCGAACCGCTGGCATGTATGGTGCCACTAGAAATTATACGAATGAACACAAACTGTATTTTTTCCGAGACTGTGAAGTAAAAAAAAAAAAACAACTTCTAGACTGTTCCCAGGTGTTGACCAGTTTCTCTAAAACAGTCCAACAAATATCCTGTCTAATTTCGCAAGTCGGTGATGAAGTTGGGGCGGGGGGGGGGGGGGGGCGAGCGAGGTTTCACACCGCTTTTCCGGTCTCATTGGGCGTATGTTGAATTTTGCAAAGATGCTTAGGGTGGCAAACCTCTTCTGGACATTATTTGCAGTGGTGTGAGACCAAAATGTATTTCGTGCTTCATGGAAACAGTGTAACACTTGGGTGATTAACTGCACCTTAAGTGAGCGATTCGTCGTAGTTTACAGAGTTTCTTTGTAAATGCATGAAGGATCCCTGCGTTTCTTGGTTTGGAGTTCTGACATAAGGCCCTCCTCCCCTCCCCCCTTGGGCTTAGATTACTCTGGATCTTAACCAACTCACAAAATAAATGTACCTTAAGAAGTAGCCCCCGGAGATCTGGTTCTTAAATGCACATTTGCTCAAGCAGGTGATGAAAATAAAAATGGCAAGCCTTGTCAAAAAGCATGAGTCAGCAATGCTGTCTTGTGTTACAATACTGGCCTCAGGACTCCAAATTATCCTGTCTCGACGGTTTGCATAAGGAGAGTCTAACGAGTAATCAGCGTCAGGGGACATTACGCAACAGCTGACATATAATGTACAGTTCAAAGGCGTGCTGTCTGGTCAATACCTATTGAACAGCTGCACAACAGCCAAGGACACCGCAAAACAGGCCAACTGGGAGGTCAGATACCAATGACGTAATCGCGGCACGGTCGGGTCTGTTTAAGAGAAACATTGCAGTGGCTGGTCATGTGCAGAATATCCTATGGTGTGTCAAGCTATGACAACACGTGATTTGAGGCCCGTGCTGTATCAGTAATAAAGCCGCCATTAATTTTCAATATACCTCAGCGATACAACACATGCATTTTTAATCTATACTTATTCTTCATAAACCACTAAAAGGAGTTATGTGACGCGGTGCTTCATTCATTTTTTTTTCAGGGCAGCTTGAAGCCATCATGCAATATTGCCCATTTGGTCCAGTCAACGATCGTATTGGAAATGACATAAGTATCGGTGTTCGCTGTAATTAGCTCTTCGACGTCGTTAGTTTGCAGTTTTATTCTGACAGTAATGTACCTATAATATACCAGGAAGTACTTGTTAACCACGTTATCCAGCAACCATAGGCTTTATTGAGCTTGTCAACGAAGATCGATTACTGTCATAACGAGAACTCTCATCTCCCAATACCAAAAACAGGAGGATCAAGGCTTCTTCGGCATTGCTCCCATCTCTTGACGAGTTCAGAGTTCACCGGAAACATTCGTTGATCATACAAATGCCAATCAATTGCCTCAGGATTTGCAAATTGGCTCATACACCTACCTCTCATAAACACGCTCTCGTCCAGCCAGCAGTCTGCAATTGACAAAGGATGAGAAGATCGGGTTCGAATATGAACCAATCTGCATAAAACCATGGAACGAGGCACGCGGAGTGGTTCCACACGGTGACCTCCGAGCGCGCGGTATTTCGGGTCATTTCCAAGGAATCAGCCCGGACCATATCGCCGGTCGCCGGTTGATTCGGTGAAATTGCTCGATATTTACTCCAATTACTGTGCCGCCTGAATATGTAATTACGCCGGTGCGCCGCATTTGTGTACCGTTTGGTGGTGCGGCTGGTGCGGATTACGTGCGGCTGTGGAGCGGATAATGTCGGGTCAGAGGCGCCGGCCGCCACTGACGGACGGGGGCGCTGTGACGCCCCGAACACGCCGATGGTGGCGTGGCCCGGCCCGGGCGCGGGCTCGTTCGGGCCGTGACCTGACCGGGCTCGGAGGACCCAGGTCAGCCTCGCCCGGAGAGCGACGTCGAACCGTGACCCTGGCCTGCCCTCAGGCGTCCCCTGGCGGCGCAGCTTGCTGGTCAGCAGGCCGAGGCCGGGACATCGTCGTGTAAGCAGGGCGTAAATTCATTAGGGCGATGGGCGATGGAGTGGAGGCACCGACCTGCGGCGAGCGTCAGCACAGCTGCTCTGAATGGTCGTGAGCGCTGGGGCGCCTGCGTTTAACCGTGAAGCAATGGGTTGCCAGTCGAGTGTGTCTACTTGAAGTAAATGTCCCCAAATAAGCTCTTAATGCGACCATGTTTGACGGCAGCTAGCATAAGTAATCGTACGGGTCT
The DNA here is from genome assembly GCF_011947565.3 of Pollicipes pollicipes. Lineage (NCBI taxonomy): Eukaryota > Metazoa > Arthropoda > Thecostraca > Pollicipedomorpha > Pollicipedidae > Pollicipes > Pollicipes pollicipes. The sequence continues at coordinate 38,368,771 of NW_023596576.1, read as the reverse complement.
AAAAATGATCACGACGTCGCAGACGTGTTTGTGTCTCTGTACCTTGCGCATGCGCGCTCGTGTCTCCGCGCTCTGCGCACGCGTGTCCGTGTTCCTGCGCTCGCAGCCGTGTTCGTGCCTCCGTGCGCGCCACGACCTCCGCGGGCGTGGCCGACAACACAGGGCCGGTCGGCAGCCGCAGAGCTAGGTGGCTACCGATTTAATGGCAGCCAATTTGTAGCGGCAGCGGCGTATGACAGCGCACTGTGGCGAGGCTGGGTGTGCCGCGCCCGGCCTGAACACACCACCGCTATTGCCGCAGCCGCATTATCCGGATTGAAGCATTAATAGCAAATTACGCGGATTGGGCCGCGTTGAAATGTTTGATTTTGTGAGTTAGGGCCGGTTCCATTCCTGTGAAGTGGATGCAGTTAGCAGACTGAACAGTGTTCAGAGCAAAGCTTTATGCATTGCACCTATCATGGTCTAAAACACATTCGCTGCTCCAGGTGTACGAATGGCGCCAGGTGGCTGAAATCACCATGCAAACGATGTGATTTACGACAACGCGCGCACCACAATAAAGTTAATTATTCAAACGCTTTGTCATTTTTGGGCATAGGCGTACTCTCCGTCCTTCGGCTGATGCGACTGAATTCACCTGGGCTACTTCGTGTGTCAAGAGCAACAAATGTGTTCTCAGCCATGATGAGTGCGACGCAAAGGTTTGCCCCGCATCGAAGAAGATCAATCGCGTGACGTCGAAGCGTCTACTTGTGTTTATGCGAGATATTCAGCTAGCGGTATGGCCGGGGCAGGTGTTCTCCACGCTGCTCACTTGAATATCAGCTCAGCTTAAGCGGGCGTGAGCTCATTTTATGGTCAACATTGATATGAGCTGGAGCGGACACAAATCATACCGATGGTGGACCCAGGACCCAATGCTCCTGACCAGGGGCGTCACTTTCGAAGATCGGTTTGGGGAAAGGGCTAAGCCAGTAACGTTGATCTAACCTGTCCCCAAAGGCTGGTATTTCCACGAATTTGAGCCACTTTGATTCGAGTCGCTCAGGTTAAAATTAAAATAAACAGTTATTTCGTCAGTTCCAAGACCGTTTCCTGTTGAGAAATGACGTCCCATTGAAGCCGATATGATATCGGTAACGATGATCTATAATGATGATAAAGATGATGCTTTTTGGACCTAGTGTGCCAGGGATTCAGACATTTGCTGCATTTTATTGGCACAGTATTCCCGTTTCGCTTAAATGCATTGCTGGGGCTCCAAAGAACACTAGGGGGCTCAACTCAGCATTGGGCAACATATCAGCCCCCACGAAGTGATATTGCCGCTGATGAGTCCCTGCGCGCCTCAGGTGACTTACTACGCGTCTCGGGTGACTCGTTTGACGGGACGACCAACCAGTTCAGCCCATCTACCTCTACCGATCACGCTGGCAGCACTGACAGCAGCATTAAATGCGTGATTACCGGGATCTTAGTATGGTGCGTAATCGTAAAGCATTTCCTCACACGCAAACTTAGCACACAAGCTTTTGTATCGAAGCTCTTTACACGCAAGTCTTCGCTCGTAATTTTTTGTGTTGCAGTTGTTCGTGCGCACGCAGTTTTCAACACGTAATTTTTCGCGATGTGCAATTTTTGCAGCGCGTTTTCGCACGCATATCCATTTCGTGGCCCCCAGATCTTCGCATAGCCATATCTTCGTATCGTCTTTCCTCGTAAGCACTATTCTTCGTGCCATTTTTGTGAAGGATATGTAATTTCTTGTACTGCCTTTTACATTGCATATTTCCGTAGACACCTTTGTGACTGGATGTTTGATGTATGCAGGCATTTGCGTGGAACATGTGGCATGGGAAGCACAGACGCTGTTGATTTAATCTTGTCCTTCTTCCTTTGCTTCCTGGCTATGACCCGTCCCAGTGAGCACTCCTGGCACCTTGGCGTGTATCTCATAAGTCACCTGGCTCGACATGAGCAAGAGAAGACCTGCAGATTTTTGTTTTTTATTAACTCTTATCACGAATTTGACTAGCCTCCAAAATGCCAAATTATGCAGTCATTATTGGGAATTGTGCCAGAATTGCAATGACTGAATTGCTAAATTCCTGGCACCTTGAATGTCGATATGCCCAGTCTAGGAGCTTATCATCACCTGTCTCCAAACATGACCTTATAAAGCCGGTGAACGCGACTCATTGTGCCAATACCTTCATCAATACTCAGGGAAGCTTCATAGTTTCAGGTTGACTTGCAATTGCAGTCTATGGAATCGGTGATTTGCAATAAAATTTACCAATCTATTATATCGGCGCTGGCCCTAAAATGCAACGCACCACACTTAACGTGCATGTGGGGCTTAAGCAAATATTCTTGCTGCACAATTATGATGCTAAAGTGCATAGAAGACAATATCGGGACGGAGTGTTAAGTTTTTATCCCTATGCATGCAATACAGCAATGAATTCAGAATGCAACGTTATTACCTATCTTGACTCGCACCATGGGGCCGGTGGAGCCTTGGTGCTCAGCTTGTCAGTGCAGTAAAAACACGTGGCGGATTCGCCTGGGCATTGACACCCTAACCATCCATTACAAGTATCGATGATCAGAAAGTAAGTAATTAGCTTGAGTTTCCCAAGGCATCTTACATGACAGCATACCACTTCGGTATCGTCTCGTGATTCAGGTGCCTACTGATCATGGAGCCATATTTTCATGGACTGCATGGAACTAATGTCGACGAATTTCACACCTAATTTGTAGAAAAAGATGGCAGAAAGCCGATTTTTTGTTAAACTAGTATTGTCCGGAATAACAATAATTGTAGCACCAACAACATGAAATTTTCATGTGAGTGGTGCTATATATATATATATAATATATATAGATATATATATATATATATATATATACATATATATATACATATATAATATAAATATACAGACCATAATGTTTCTGCAACATCAAAATGCATCGTAAGCCGCATGCAATGTAATCGCAAATGTGTCTGCAAACAAGGGCGAAGTAGCATTCTGCTTGGGAACATGCTGCGAATTCAGCTAATGGCTCTTGACGCCTTCAAGAGATCTTAACCTGATCTGATTATGTAAACCCAAATGCTGTTTGCACATAATTACATCAGATCTTTCAAGAGCACGGGAATATATGCCCACAACAGCGTACCACGAACTATATGAGAGAGAAATGCTGTTCGTAAAATGAGTTGCAAACTACCATCGTTAGGCTGCAAGGCGAAACACCTTAATACATTCAGATCAAGATCACCCTCGACAATCGATGGATCGTTTAAGTCGGTTATTTGCAGACGGCTTGAAAACACTACAGATAGCGTGGTATCAGGTCAAGAGATCATGTAACCGACACCGGAATAAATGTAGAACCAATATCAAAACCATTAAGATCAGCCTCGTGCCTTGGTCAAAATGCTCTAAAACTTCAAACGGCCAATTTCCTGCTCACGGTTTATGCACTAAGTGTTTGTCAGCATATAAGAGATGGGTATCTGATACACAATACTACGTTCGATTTGTTTTCCGACTGCACTAATTCATAAAGGACGTTGGGTACTCATGTCAGCGTATCAGACATTTGAGCTTGCATCCTAGAAAGCACACGCCGAAAGCTTCCTGCTGCCTTGTCTAGGGTGGTCTGGAGACAGTAGTTCCCAATCCTATGAGAACCCTGTACACTATTTCGTCAACTGCCCAGTTCAATCAAAGTTTTAAAGATAACTCCCCTGGGCATGCTCAATCCGGATGTTTCCATTGTTTGTTGTCGTTGGGTCTCTGTATGTTTTTAGTTATGAATGCCCCCAAAGCTTAATTGGGTTTCATGCATCGGCACTATTGTCTCCCTTGAGTCTCCAGGGAATATATACACCAGCTGCACGAAACATCCACTCCTATCTGTCTTCCGGGCGGAGAGGTCTTCACTGGAGTTACGAAGAGGTACGTCCCATGTGCGCATCCACAAAATCAGCCCTGGTCCCTTGCCCTGTAAAATACCAACTAGTTTTCAAAAGCCAGTGGTGGGCGTTGCAAACAATCCTCACACAACTAATGATTGACACAGCAGACACAAACAATTGCTTCTTCGGGGAAATGCGCAACGACGCATTGCGTATGCGAAGGAAAACGATACAAGCAAATGAGATAGCAACCATTACAGATGTGAACAATTTCGTGTGCGGAAAAATATGGTACGGCAAAATGCATACACAAATGCGGCTCGCTAAATTCCATGTAACAAGGCTTGCAGGGACGACAGCGGTGCTGCAAAGGTTTCTTCTCACGAAGTTTCGTACTTACAGATATTTAGCTTACGAATACAACTGTCAGAGGCATGCGGTACAACGCTGTGCGCACGCAAAGCGTCGCAGTCAAACAAGTCATACGAAGTCCTGTGCTTCGACTTCTGCTGTTCTCCTGCGATTCTGGTGGGCCGACCACCTTCCCCCTCCCGCAGGAGGTCTGTCCGTTGCAGGAAGCGAAGTACGTCGCCTGAGTCGTTCGGCACCACTGCTAGCGCTGGGGTGTGCCCAAGGAATGCTGACCTAGCCGCCTTGGAGGGTTCTCATCACAGGTGATGTGTTCAGTGTCTCCTTCAACCCACACTCTGGGCACAGGGGGTCATTGTCCAGCTGCTCCACGGGAGCAGCCTAGAAGGAAACATCGGGCATTTGCCACCGCGGAACTAATCCAGCATCACTTCCTGTGTGTGGTAGAGTCGCTTCCACTTCTTCAGGCACGCACTCTGGAAAGCCACTCTAGCCAAGTGGAGGTCGACGCCTACAGTTTCCTGGGGTAGCTTGCTGACCTCATTAGCTGCTACATCCGCCTCCTCGTTGTTCCCCATTTTCGCATGGCCCATTTCCAGACGACTTCACGTTCGTCTTATCCTGGCTCAGGCTGGTCATGGATGACCATATTTTCGAGATGGTTTTCAGGCCATTGTTCCTCGCGCCTCTGTGGAGGTGGACACTGAGAGAGTGAGTCCTTGCATAGTCTGCTAGTCTTGAAATCATTTGAGGACTCGCTGGTGTTCTGAGAGGCCATTAGGACCTGTTCTAAGGTGCCCCCCGTTCTCATAGGTATAAGCCTGTCCACCCATCGCCGGGTTAGCTCCAAGCGAAATTTCTTTTGTGTCGTTCTCCTCTCATGATGTCATCATAGCCCGTATCGAACCCGTACTCAGGAGAGCCATCGGTAAAGTAAATATTGTCCGCTGCAGGTACAGCTGCGTTGTCAATCAAAGAGTCTATCGTCTCTTTTTCCCATGGGCGATGTGCCGAACACGATCGTGCCCTTTCCAGTGCGCTGCCAGAGAGGACGCTGGGGCAGTGAAGCCCCTTTGAATGGGAGACAGCTGATCGGCTTGCTACTCTTAGGCTCTCCTGCTCCGGAGGCTGCGTTGCGTCTACCTGTCGGCCGGAAGGCAGGATGGGACCCGCGGTGGGAGGCGCGGGACCCTCTCTCGTAGTGTCGCCCCTCGCTGTTCTGTTAGGGAAAGATACTCCTAACGTTTGCTTCGGCGAGTGCAATTCTTCCCCTGGTGCCAACGGAGCAGCCTATAATGCTTTGCACACCCGTGACGGCAAATTGGTCGCCTTGTCTCTGCTTGCCTGGCTGATAAACTGTACTGGTGTAGCATTGCTGTCAATGCCACTTGCTGGATGAATTGCACTTACTTCCTACGGAGGACAGGTGCACTGCAGTCCGCCGTATGGCCGTCCACGGGTTTAACCATCTGGAGCCGTTTCACTATCATGATCTCCAGCTGTTCGACGTGTGATGAAAAGGTCAAATATGAGTCGAAGTGACACCAAGCATGAATAGGCTACCGATCTGCTCCACCGCTTTGTGACTCAGGCACATGAGAACACTATGCTTTTTACTTTGCGTGCGTTCCACGTGCACAGTGCGATCTTGATCTTGTTTTTGCTGACTTCCGTTGACCTTGGTTTGACCCCCTTCAGCACCTCACCAACATCGGCTTGTACCAACCTCGGGTTGTACCTTGAGCACTATGGTCTCTACATTTCCACCGTCCGGGTAAATGGCCATGTTTTTTGCGTACATACCTAGCCGGACTCGGCGACGACACAGCATCAGGGCGAGGTCGTTGTAATAGACAACCCAGAAAAGCGCAAACCCAGCAACGAGCTCCACCTAGCTGGGTGGACTCATTGGAGGCGGAAGAATACCCAGGAAAGAACATAGACAGAGGAGCCCAGTCCCTTCGACCCGTGTGTGCGTGTGGCCTATGAACATGACGAACGCGAGCGGACCTCCTGACATGGTGTAGGGGGTAGTTATAGCTGACTGTGGCAATAACTGCTTTTGACCCCCCGTTACGTCATGCGTAAACGTCTAACACTGATTCTGTTGCTGAGCTTTTCAAGTTGTTTTAAGCACATTCCCACCGCTCAGCAGAGAGTGCAGCGGCTTGTTCATTATGCTCTTTGGTGTTAACGTACGGTTCTTTGCGCTCTGGGATAGTGGAAGGAGCGTTCCTGCTTGTCTTCTCATGGGTGATGGTTAGAAAAATAAAATTAAGGGAGCAAAACATGATAGAACCCGCCCTGCGGGAACACTTCAATCATTCTGACTTCGGTCGGCAGTGCGTCATCCCAAGGACCCTCGCCTTACCATCAGCTAGCAAGTGTCGAATCCACCTTAGCAACATACAGGGGTGCCCATATGTCCACAAGTTTGTGATGGACACTCGTCTTGTGGACTCGACCGAACGCGGCGGGCAGTTCTTCAGGGACTAGAACTGCAGGGACTAGAAGAAGTTACGCGATGTTATCACGGGAAATTTTGTTTTTTATATCAAAACGGGACGTTTTAAGCTTTGCTTATTGTCACGGATAAACATTTTAATAGTCAATACATATAATTCCGGAACATGTATTGAATCTGTCAGGGAATGGTTAGCAAGGATATGCCAGAGTAGGCAATTTCTCGAGCTACCAGATCCTATATCTGATACAGGGTCATATGTACGCCAAGAGTCGCACAAACACAGACGGCTGAGCCGAAATCATACAATGGCCGATACCATGTAGAACGTTAGAAAATTACTTATCTCGAACGACAGATATGACGAACATCACGCGAACATCACCAGCATGTTGCTTGTTCAGGCTCCTAGACCAAGCACCCAGCTCTCGGTTCTCTTGTGGGGCTGCCCGAAACACAGGCTTAACCGCCGGCTGAAAGCTTCTGTCGAGGTACCATGTATCGGATGTTGGAATGGGGGAGCTCGAATGATGGCCTGTTCAGAGTTATTTTGTATTACAGTATCTGTACGAATTCCATGCATTGATTGTCGGGATTGAAATATCTTAATTCGCAAAATGTGAATTTCTTTTAACCTTAAACGTGGAGCTTTGAAAATAGCCCTTTTCACGGTGGATAAGTGCGCTGAAAAGTTTTTAAAGCTGTTTCCATAAAGTTTTAGCATGTGCTGTGCTCCCTTACAAGGAAATTATTGTTTCCAGGCAATTTCATTAGCATGCAGCGGTTAAGCCACGCTTTTCCAAGCACGTGCTAGCCTGATATACAAAACATGAAACGAGACTCTTTATGAATATTTATTTCTTCAGTTCATGCCTTTGGCTCAAATTCTCAGAGAATACCAGATCTGATGATCATTTAGGTGGACTGGTGCAGGGCGTTTGACGTTGACTGCGCCATTATTGCTTACATCATACATGAATGAGGCCAGGCGGGCTTCAAGAATAATTCAATTCAAGCATCACTAACCGTGGGTTATCCTTAGATATGTTCTCCCTACAAGCACCGCGTAGCCATGAACAGGAACACGAATAATTATTTTCTTGTTAATAGCCTGCCGGCCGCAGTTTTATAAAAACATGCGTTTGTACGAAGATGTCTTTTTCAAACCTCAGCATGACACTGGTAGCCTAAAATCACTGCTAAAATTTGTGCCAGTACAAAAAAGACGCTAAAACTTTTAAATAACTATTTAGTTTTGAATCAAAAGTCCATCGTGAAAACGGCTAACCTGATGCAATATTTTGATAACGTCACCCAGTCAGTAAATCATGGTATAAGGAAGAACTGAAAACTGTCATCACAGGTACTCTACACTGGTCGTGTCGAAAAATCAGGAGTTCAATATTTTCTTGCTTATAACACTCTTATATAATGTTTGCATAATCCTTGCATAAACCTTTCTGTCGTTTCCAGGGAAGATACCAGAAAATATAGAAGCCATCGAAAATATAGCAATGATGTACCCTACGTGTCACGAACTTACGTAGGTGACTGCTACAAATTGTCCTGCATTTTATAGCATTTATATTTCTGTTTGTATGATGCTTTTTCATTTGCAATAATTCAGAAAACTTTTGGTTTCGGCTTGGTGCGAGCCGGACGTGATACGCCCTGACGTTTGGTAACCCTCTCTTTGCGCGAGTTAGAGCCAGAAATTGTGAAAAGCAAATGGCTAGCAAAAAAAAAACAAAAAAAAAACGAACAAACGAAACATTGTCACAGAAATTCAGGATGCAGCGCATTTTTACATGTTTGTGCGTAAAAATTCTCTGGTAGCCTAAGCTCTAAGCATGTTTGATTTCAATAGAAATTGACAAGCCGCCGATCAGAAAAGCTGGCCAATTCGTAGCGGATCGTCAATCACAGCCACCAATGAGGTGCATGCTCGTCATTTCTTACAATTATTGGGCAACTATTTAGACACCGCGAAATGATAATCGAGAAATAATAAGGAACACCTGAGTGCAGCTTTTCACCAATGCCGGGTATCGTCAAATGAAAAGGCGATTGCTTCACAGATCAGGATCACTGATGAGGAGGAGGAACCATGCTCAAAGCCCGCGCCAATACTGCAATATTTTATTTACTCGTAGATCGGGAAGCAACGCAGGCAATGAGGAGTTTTAATTGTTGGTAATAACCGTGTGGGAATCTGGAGGAGACTTAATAATAGCATTGAAGGTGAAGGTAGGCATTTCAGTCAACTCTAAAAAAAGAAAAAAAGACGCATACCACGTAGTGGATCCTCTGCTTCCGTTTGCTTGGCATGACGCTAACTGGGACAATTAAATTGATAAGGTTAGTTAGCGCATTATGATGTTTTTTTTTTGCTCCCAAGCTGCATGTTTTCAAAAAGTCGCTAAATATACATTTACTCGAGCGTATTGCACTCAACAGCGCAATAACCATTCCCACCTGTTTGCTGTCTGCCCTGAAAAACACACACTCACAAGTGATGGCTGTATTAAAGGATGAATCATCCTGAAACAGTGCTACTAGCACAAAGCAAAACAGCGTGGAATCTCCGCTCTCAACCCACATAGATAACAGCAATGCCACTCATTCATCATGCGCCTTAGTAAGGGAAATATTTTAATTGAACTTTGCAATGCATGCGATCGATAAACGATCGGCTGTTATATATTCGAACGATTAACGACCGATTAACGTTATTGATCATCGATTAACGTCCATCGATTGACGGTCAGTAATAAACAACCGGAGGACAAAACAATGCAGACCAAATACTAGCCAAACGCACAAAAATCGCACTGAAAAAGGAAGTGACAAAAATCAGCGTGCTCCGTAACAATTATGCTTTACTCCAATGCAGCAGAAATAATTGCTACGATAGGAGCCCACCCATATTAACTAAGGGCGTATAATACTGTTCGACGCGAGAGCACAACACATTAAACGGAACCAACATTTCACCAGTTGACAACTGGCGTGTCATCACCAGGTTTACTGACGCAGACTGCGTTCGCCCCACGTCATCACTCGAACAACCAATGTTCCGCGGCACGCACGCGGTCCTCGGCCGCCAGCGTTCCCCTCCGGCGGCGGCGTGCCTGCGTGACACAGGGGCGAGCCGGGTCAAACCGCCGGCGCACCGGGTCGTGACGGTCCGGCGCTCGACCCCGCGGAGCGCTGCGTGATCACGACGGCACGCGGCGGCACGATCACAGCGTTGACGCCGCGGCTGGCCGGCCCGGCGCCGGTACACGGCCCAGGGTCGGCCACGGCCCCTCTGGCGGAACCAGGGCCGGGAGCCGCCCTCCGGCAGGTCTCTCAGCTCCGACAGCATCACCGACGGGCAACCAGACAGCCGTCGAGACCGTCTCTAGCCGCCCGGGACGGGGTGTGCGCGCGCCACCCCGAGGTCATCGGGTCACGCCGGCTGCCGCCCCGGCCGACCTCCGGCTGACCCCGGCTGACCTGACGACCCACCGGCGACCCGAGGCGGCGCGATCACGTGGGCTCGGCGCCCGGCTTGCTGTTGCCGGAGAGGGCGGTCAGGTAGTGCGCGGCCGAGTGGAGGCCGCCGAAGGAGGCGAGCGCGGGCGCGGCGCCGGCCGCCGGCGGCAGCAGCAGGCGCGGCACGGCCGCGGAGCGCTGCGCCAGCGCCGCCGCCGCCTGCCGATAGTAGAAGTCCAGATCTGCGCGCAGAGTGACGCCGGTGTCAGAGGGTGTCAGAGACGGCGCCTCAGGCGCACCCTGCGACGGTGCCCGGCGTCAGATGGCCATAAATCATCCGATTGCATCGACATAACAGCTACATGGGACAGCGAGCATGCATAAGTGGCTGGGCGGTCCATCTGCAGGTGGTGTCAAATCGTGCTGAATGCTGGAGCGGCTAAATTGGGACCACCGCAGAATGGTGAACAGGCGCGCACCCAGGCATCGTGAGGGGTAGCTGGAGGCTCCGCCGCGTTCTCCAGCCTGCCTGGCTCCGCGTCTGCACCAGAAAACCGTGGGACGTCGGACAACAGAGATAAGCGCCGTCGCGCCGAGTGCTGGAGCGCGCGCGGAGGGTGGCGAGGTGCTTATACATGCGTCGGTGCGATCTCGCAGGAGCAGAATGCAGTGCGGAGGAGAAGTATGATGGCGGAGGGGACGCTGTACACTTACTCTCGCTGCTGTGAAGGAGCAACGACTGTGCTTCAGAGATAGGTTTGATGTGATCCTTACGGGTGCACTCGGGCCAATATATTCGCAAGGATGTAATTTGCTTTGTCACTGACTGTAGGTCAGCTCATGATCTCACTGACAGTTTGAACAAAGGCGTTTAGGGGCTCGTCGCCTGCGTTGGCAACGCCCCCATCGCTGAGCAGCAGATACAATGCTTGACATCGTGGCCAGTACATGGGTAGCGCACTGAGATGTGAGCTGCGGTGCAGCATCGTGCGAGGCCGGGCGGGGCGGGCGGTTCCTCGGGATCTACGCCGGACAGCCGGAGAGGCGGCCGCCGGCTCGGGGGAGCGCGGCTATGCGCCGGCGTCGAGCACTCACTGGAGGCAGACGCGTACGGCCAGTAGGGCGTGCCGTACAGCCGCTGCACGGCCGCCGTAGTTGCCGGCCTCGCTCAGCAGCTCCAGACCGACGGCCGTCTGCCGCTTCCACTTGGTCCTGCAACACCCGCAGCGGTGCGTTACGGCCAGACGGCGGGCGACGGCACCTCCGGCGACGGCACCCCCGGCGACGGCACCTCCGGCGACGGCACCTCCGGGCACCCCCGGCGACGGCACCCCCGGCGACGGCACCTCCGGGCACCCCCGGCGACGGCACCTCCGGCGACGGCACCCCCGGCGACGGCACCTCCGGCGACGGCACCTCCGGCGACGGCAACCCCGGCGACGGCAACCCCGGCGACGGCACCTCCGGCGACGGAACCCCCGGCGACGGCACCTCCGGCGACGGAACCCCCGGCGACGGCACCTCCGGCGACGGAACCCCGGCGACGGCAACCCCGGCGACGGCAACCCCGGCGACGGCAACCCCGGCGACGGCAACCCCGGCGACGGCACCTCCGGCGACGGAACCCCCGGCGACGGCACCCCCGGCGACGGCAACCCCGGCGACGGCAACCCCGGCGACGGCAACCCCGGCGACGGCAACCCCGGCGACGGCACCTCCAGCGACGGAACCCCGGCCGGCGCGTTATAGACGGCGTCTCCAGCCGGCGCACGACGGCTCAGACGCCGTCGACGCGCAGCGCTGGGTCAGAACATCACTCAATTGGTGCTCGAGCGCGCGTCACACACCGGAGGGGAACACACTGAACTGCACAAGCGAGTGTTATGAAAAGCATTCGGAGAAAACATGTCGGCACAGAATTCCATGCATGTCTTTGCAGTAGGTGAAAGCTAGCTGGAGGACTACACGTCTCCCCTTTAAGCATAATCAAGCAGCATTTGAGTGCAGTTTATTCTAGATGTATAGCATGAATATAGCTTAAACGTTCACCATACTAGGGAAAGTGCATCAAAGACCCTTAAGGTTTTCCAAAAATAGCTTCCAAGTGCCTTTTAGCACGCGGTGAAATTTTTGGCATTTGAGTTAATGTCTGTACACTTCTAGGAAAAATTTGACGTCTTTGGTCTCCACGACTCAAGATCTAAAACCTCTTCCTCATGGTCATGTCAGTGATGTTTTATTCAAAAGCGGCAGATATAGTTTTTTTTGGTAGAGTAGCATTTGAAAGAGCATTACTAGACTGCTTTTTGGTCGCTTTTCCAGACTTTATCACCCTGAAGTGCATTACTATCGTTCTGGTGACCTTTGCAAGGTCAGACCGCCCCGAGTCAAGCCACATCAAACTTTGACCGCTGTGACCGGATTTGAGCATCTGAGGGTTATACGATTTAAAACATAATGCCACTTATTCTAGGCTTGGGAAGACTTTTCTAAGCATGTTTTCCCCATTGATGTGTCTTGCACATTCTTGATATAGCCGCACGGGATAATGCAAAAATAGTCCTCACCTTTGACCTGACATGACATGACAGGTCAAATGTCGAGGTCCATTAGTGCCTGTTTGATGGAGTTTTCCAAGAGCTATTCGTCCCATCTTTTACACTGGCTTATCATACTTAGTTCGTAGGTTAAAATGGCGGGTCTGAGTGGTGCGAATTTGACCGCTTTGACAGGTCAAACTACATCAGACTTGAGCTTTCCAGTGCCGTTTTCCGTGTGGCTCTAGCTTGCTTAGCTTTCGGGGTCTTTGGGGGGAGGCTTCAGAAACCCCCCGTTCTAATGGTGAGTGCAAAAATCTCCGCTTTGCGAGTGTTAAGTGCTTTTACGGGTCATGGATCCCTACAAATTGGGTCTTATTGAAACAGGCTCCCGCCCCAGGAAAATTCCCCAAATCACAAATACGGCAAATGGATAGCAAACTATCTGTTCTTACGCTTATTGTAGTTATCTACTATCAGTCTAACCACAAACACAATATGATCTTGGTTTGCGTGGCATTTACGCGTGCATGCTACACGCCTCTTACATCTCTGCCCGCCTGGACTACTGCCGTCACCAATGGGATCGTATTTTCTATCCACATAAAATCCCGTGGTGCGTTTCAGCCCCTTTATGACTGCCTTCTTATGAAGAGCTGACCGAGAAGACCTATTCCCAACCAGTTCTTGTCTATACATGCAGGAGGCGAAGAGACAAGCATTGCTCCACCCTAGCCTCCGGCAGTGGTTCGCGGTCACGTTGCTGATCCTTGGCCTGTGCGTAATCCTCACTCGCACGGCTACCTGAGATGGCCGGCGACAATAAGAATGTCAGAGAATACATCCTGTTACTTAGCAGAAAAGTGCAGACGTTGTAACTTGCATGTTACAGACACGTATATATATATATATATATATATATATATATTCATATACTTCTACTACTTCTCTCTCTCTCTCTCTCTCTCTCTCTCTCTCTCTCTCTCTCTCTCTCTCTCTCTCTCTCTCTCTCTCTCTCTCTCTCTCTCTCTCTCTCTCTCTCTCTCTCTCTCTCTCTCTCTCTCTCTCTCTCTCTCTCTCTCTCTCTCTCTCTCTCTCTCTCTCTCTCTCTCTCTCTCTCTCTCTCCCCCTCACTCTCTCTCCTTTTCTCTCTCAAGCCCACTCTAGATCAGACTGCTAGGATTCCTTGTTTACCACACACTTGGCTCATTATCATTAGACAATGTCATGACCTCTGACAATCGCTTTCTTTTGGGAGGCTCAGGGGGCCCCACGATCGCAGGAGCACCGCTATCCGGCTTTTTTAGGCCTCTACAAGTAAGGCGACCTTTGTCCACTGTAGAACTTCCGTGAGGTCCTTTCTCGGACGATTGCGCTCATATATATATATATATATATATATATATATATATATATATATATATAACGTCCTCGGCACGCTTATTACTAACCTGAGTGGCTCGCTATTCAGGGAATCGTTATTTTTTCGGGGTTCCTTGCAGCAAGCGCACCACTTCAGGACGTAAAATTGTATTCAAACCACTTCCTACCTTTTACCCGGTAGAGTCTCTTCATAGCACGCCAATATGTGGTACGAAGCGATGGCAGTCAGTAATCACCAGCATCTTCTCGAAATGAGGAACCATGTGCACCTATATGCGCTCCAGTCACAAACTTAAAAGGTGAAAACAGCTTTTTTGCGGTCACTCGGTCGTGATCTAGGCCCCCAAATGCTGTAGCATTGGATAATTTGTGCTGATTTTATTCACGTCACCAAAACAAAAAAACTTCAGATGACAGAGCAATGCAGAAGACGTGGCGCCATTTGGCAAATAATGGAGTGCTTGGAAATGATCGCGACGTTGTTTGGTAAAGGCCAGCATAGCAGATGTCTTGTACACGAAGGCAGGGTGAAGTGGAGGTTACCCGTTGTCCTTCACATATGCTAGCACTACTGCATTCTGACGAGTCGTGAGGAACCAGCATCATGGAATGTTTTACTAACAGTGTTGGAGAAAGTGTTTTTCGGAACAGTTATTTGCTTGCTGGAAAAGAATGTGATGAAAATGTGACGATGATTATTTCAAATACGAGTGGATCACTGCATGCTTGGTATCAATGACGTCTACCCACGTGCCAAGAAGTGAAGGCCGCCATGCTTGCCACGCGTCGACAGGTTTTTAAAGCCTGAGTACGCGGCAAAGTGAGCTACTGGTCAAGGCTATATGGTCCCCAGACTAATGTTTGATTTGATTTTATCACCTTGATGTGTTTGGTTGCTGAACACGACCTTTGCACCCGAAACAATCTTTTACTCTGAGCAAACCATCTGGACAAAATCGCAGATGGAAGGTCACATCATGAGATCATCAAGGCAAATTGACAACGAAACCAATATGCCAGTAGCGATGAATGCGTATGACATTTCAAAATGTCCTTATAAATGTCCACCACGCCTGTCTAGCCCAGGAATTCTCATCACCACAGCACCCATGTTTATTCTTCATATCAACATCCCCGCTAGGGCTCTCCATTGCGCAAACACTACCCGTTTCTAGGACAATTTGGCCCATGTTGGGTGGTCCGTCGCCGCCTCCCTCCCCTACCCCTTCCCGCGAGTCAGCACGCTAGTGGTGCCGGACGGGCGTTTTTTTCCGGACTATCACGGCCATCTGAATACAGTTACGAACCCGTATAGTGCGTATTCATGTACACCGGGCATAAAAGCTGGCGATGGGTGCGATTCGGCCGCCGTCGACGATTTACACCCAGCGCCATTGTGGCCGGCGTTAACGCCGCGACATTAATCAAACTGATCCCGTATTATTCATCACGCCGTCAAAATGATTTGCAGCTTTTGGTGTTTTCAGCGCGGGCCGTGCGCGCCTCTGCCTAAAGCAAGTGGGCAATTTAGCCGCTGGCGCTGGCCGGGCCTGAGCCTGGTCTCCGTGGGAGACGCGCCGAGATGTCCGCGGCGCCAGCTGAGCCGACTCGAGACCGACTCGAGCGCGCTCGGCATCGATCGCGTCCACCGGCCCGGCGCGACAACAAAACAGTTGCAGCTGCATTCAGCGGAAATGCCCCGTCATCTTGCAGCCGGGCACAGACAATCGGGCGGGATTTATTCCGCCGAATCGATTAAGTTTTCACGCGGGGCGAGCGGGGCGCGGGCGGGCCCGCTCGTCCCGCCTGCCATCATTAGTCAGCTGACTGACAATTGAGTGACGTCACAGAGGGCGACGGCAGCCTTCGGGCCGTCACCGAGCACGCCCACGTTTCAGGCAGCACAGTATCACCGGATAATGGGCGCATTGTTGTCCGAAACTGAATCGGGCCCGAGTGATTTCCATTCCGCCGGAGCGGCCGCGGCTTTCCGTTCGAATCAAAATGCAATTACGGCGGCATGCAACGCCGCGCAGCGCCGCGGCACGTCATGTTGTGGGTGTTGGTGGGTGACGGGCGCGGGCTGCGGCTGATGCACGCTCAGGCCCGACCGGAGGCCACCGATCCGCTGATCTGGTCCCGACCAGCGCCAGCACCAGCGCCAGTGAAGCCGGCGCACAGTGCTGGCCATGAACAGCCAGCCTGAGAGTGGCTCTGTAGTTAAGTGGCGGACGATTTGTGTGATAATGACAGGGTTGGTGGCCCGAGAACCTCCGCCGAGTGTGGCTCGGTATCTCCCACTAAATATTGCGTGACAGACTGTGTCATAAACGGCCATTTCAGTTGCATGCATCGCCAAATAACCGCGAGTCATGGCTAGTCCAGCCGCTCAGGTCAGGACCACGGCTGTTTCAGCCGCTCACTGTGGCCCAGCGGCTTCTGTCCAACTCCGAGTATTGCGGGACACCCGAACCGTCATCGCACCAGCTATTACCATGTTTCAGTGGCGAGTGCCGAACTCAAGGCTAGCGCAGCCCTTACGCGCCAACATGTATCAGTGGTTTCAGGAAATGCGTCATTGCGTTCTAGTGTAGCCAATGACCCGAGTCTAGCCCCGCGGCTCCATCGCTCGATCGGCGCAGACTGCCACAGCATCGGCCAATAACCACAGCCCCGTCCCCGCGCCTCTGCTTAGTCGGTGCAGACTGCTACAGCAGCGGCCAATGACCACAGATCCGTCCCGCTCCTCCATAGCTCGATCGGCGCAGACTGCCACAGCAGCGGCCAATGACCACAGCCCCGTCCCCGCGCCTCTGCTTAGTCGGTGCAGACTGCTACAGCAGTGGCCAATGACCAGAGCTCTATCCCCGCGTCTCCATAGCTCAGTCGGCGCAGACTGCTACAGCGGTGGCCAATGACCACAGCTCCGTCCCTGCTCCCCCATAGCTCAGTCGGCGCAGACTGCCACAGCGCGGCCTTCGCATGTGATCGCCGCGTTCCCAGCGCGGCGCCGCCAGCGAGGGTCGCGAGCCTCAGCCCGGCCCGGTGTGAATCTCAGCCGGACCAGTTGCCAAACGGAGCGTCGCGCCGCGTCTGGCGCAGCGGCAATTATCATTTAATTACTGCGTTACGTAGCCGGCCATCGATCAGGCGGCATGAGAGTCCATTTTCGTCGGGCCGGCCGCGCGGTCGGTTTCTCCCATGACAAACGCAGCGATATCGCCAGTTGCGGGCTGATCGCGTCAGTTATGTTCCAGTTGATTAGCGCTGGCTGCGAGCCGGGGCTGGTCCACGACCGAGACGGCGACAGGCGGGCCGGGCGGGGACGACGCGCGGCCGGACACCGCGCCCAGTCAACCACCAGTACGGGAACACGACCGGGACTCAACGCCGTGTCCAGTCAACCACCGGCACGGGAACCCGACCGGGACTCAACACCGTACCTAGTCAACCACCAGTACGGGGACACGACCGGGACTCAACATCGTACCTAGTCAACCACCAGTACGGGAACACGACCGGGACTCAACACCGTACCTAGTCAACCACCAGTACGGGAACACGACCGGGACTCAACACCGTACCTAGTCAACCACTTGTACGGGAACACGACCGGGACTCAACGTCGTACCCAGTGAACCAGCGGGATGGAGTCCCGACCGGGACTCAACACCGTACCTAGTCAACCATCGGCACGGGAACACGACCGGGACTCAACGCCGCACCAGAACGGGCGCCACGGACGTAATACCGCGCCGGGACACTCGTCAGAGCCCCACATCCAGGACCGAGCGGTGCACCAAAACAAGTGCTGAAATCACCATAGTGCGAACCTACCTGTAGCGGTTAACAAGATACGAAGGTATACTGTGGAATGTTAAATACATTTATATGTGAGCTGTTTAATTAGGTGTGGTT
This sequence comes from Pollicipes pollicipes, assembly GCF_011947565.3. Classification (NCBI taxonomy): domain Eukaryota; kingdom Metazoa; phylum Arthropoda; class Thecostraca; order Pollicipedomorpha; family Pollicipedidae; genus Pollicipes; species Pollicipes pollicipes. The sequence goes on along the minus strand of NW_023596576.1, from coordinate 38,350,686 downwards.
TCCTTGTAGCACTGCAGTAGCACCAAGCTTTTGTTTCGTGGTCCATCAATGTACGGGGCATACAGTTGGCGAATTGGAAAAGACCGGCTCGCCACGGGTCTGATCAGGCCACGGTCACAACCCGAGGTTGCTGTAAGACGAGAGCAGCACCATTGATTGAGATTGCGGGCAGAATACATTCCACGTGCTCCAGCGGACCACACCGCCGATCCACCTGTTTTGATGCCTTCTGGGTCTGACCATCGGATCGCTACAACCAAAGCAAATAAGGCTTGAAAGCAACTGCACGGAGTTGGCGCATGTATGCACCTCTGCACCATTTATAGATCACCTTGCCAGCATGCTAGGTCATGGCAGCCTTTTTAAGAACCGGTCCTGGATCCCGATCTCTGGGGCCTGAACGGAGAAGCTAAGGTCATGGAAATCACAGACACGACTGGCTCTCTCCACTGAAAGTAGCATCCCTGCACAACATGGAGAGCATCTGACTCATTTAGATGCAATCGATGCGAAAGTAAATGAACAGCGATTATCACCCTTGTTGGCCAAAATGGCCCGGACCGTCGACGGTCGACATCGAGGCAAAGCTGCGCGCGACGAACGTATGGACGATAGGTCCATGAGCCTCTTCGCCATCTAGGCTCTCCTGAGAGGCGCCATGGCCGATGATGTCGGATTTAAGCATATTTAGCATGTTGACGATGCAACACCTATCTCTCATCACCTAGCTCGCACCATGTCAAATACGGTGTCTAACTGGTGGCACCATCGTACAACACCAACCATCATACAACTCCAACTCCTGTGTTTTCACTGTTGCCTCTATCGCTAGGGCGCGGGGCGTAATAAGCAGCATTGGATACAGTTCACTGTTGTCACTACCACGGTGTAGCGAGCCGTGATCTTCGCTATCGCGGCAGGCGTCTTACTTTACAAACGAGACCATAAGCACAATGCGCCTGGAAACTATGCCGCCAACAACCTATCTGACCAGATGGACACGTTACACTGCGCAGATAGTGAATTTAAATCGTTATTGTACGAAGGCAAAGATAAAGCCGTCGCAAAGGGGGGGGGGGGGGGACGGGCTAGGACGCATCATATGAGGAGTCCACCAGGCTGAAGAAGGCTCGTTAGATGCTGACGGCAGACCCGCTGTCCGCTGGCCCACGCCCCGCCAGGCAGCTGCTCAGGACTAATGGCGTAATGTACGCCTTGTCCGGGGAAGGCATGCTTTAGTCCGCACGTGCCTTAGTCCGCAGGTACGGCAACAGGGTCCAAAAGGTGTGTGGTGGATGGTGCTTGAGATAGCATTCAAAACCGTGCTCAGTCATTCCAACGTGATGCCAGTCAACAACTATACCCTGCACAGACACTATACAGCTCCATGAAATCCGGGACAACGTGTCAGATCCACACGACCTCTGGATCCTTCAACATCACATAGAATGGCTTCATCAGTGGTCCGCAATTTCAGCTGACGAAAACAATGAAATGATTTAAGGTTTGAGGCTAATCTGAACGACAACACCCAGCCATTATGGGTGTGCTTTTGCGACAATGTCAAGACTGCACGCCCGTGCAGGTTTCACGGCCCAGCCTCTCCTGGCTCAGAGCACAGCGTCTCCTGGCTCAGAGCACAGCGTCTCCTGGCTCAGAGCACAGCGTCTCCTGGCTCAGAGCACAGCGTCTCCTGGCTCAGAGCACAGCCTCTCCTGGCTCAGAGTACAGCGTCTCCTGGCTCAGAGCACAGCGTCTCCTGCTCGAGACCAGTTTCAGAGAAAGCGACGCCCAATTTCCGATTGGATGCTTGTGCAGCTATGGATTTGACACTTTTGAGATGCTCGTGCATTGTAGCCCAGACATTTGCTTAGACCGTGCAGACATCTCAAGCTTAAGGTTGCGACGAGACGCATGCGAGTCGAACAAAGGGTAAAAATGTAGACCACGCTCTCAGTCCATGGCTTGACTTGACCCGACCGAGTTGACTGAACAAATTACCAAAAATCAATTGCACTCTTCTTTTTCGCATGATCGCCATTCCCATACCCTTGCTATTTTTGCGTTGCTTTAGGAAACGATATACCACTCACGTAAACGCCAACGAATGACAGACATGAGCACACAAGTCCTAATTAACCAACATTTATATATATATATATATATATATATATATATATATATATATATATCGTCCATCCTTAGCCTTGTGTTTCTTTTCCTCGAAGCGGAAACATTGCGAAGCGCTTTGGAATGATATTTTAACTGAGTTATGTAACACAATTCGTAAATGGGCTGTGCCATAAACTCAGCAAATACATTTTAGGCAAATGTGGGTCAAATATCCTTCTGCCATTCTATCCTTCCTGCCTTTCGTCCGTTCGTCCGTCCGTGCACCCGTCCAGTCTTTCTTACTTCTCGCCTGCTTTCCTTTCCCTTTCTCCCTCCTTCCCCTGTTAGATAGTGTCAGTCTTGTCAACCCACACACAAACTCAGGTGAACAATAGCTCAGCTCAGAAAATGGCCGCTTGTCAAAGAGTCGGCAATCAGCTTCCCTTGTCCCTCCCCCGCAGTACAAGGAGCCTAAGCTGGTCGGCCTGCGACTGTGACGCCGCCAGCTTGCATATGGTTTATCATCTGGTTGTGGCCACAGTCACTCATAGACTCCTCTGGTGCATAATCTTGACTTCGGTATTGATAATATGTCCTGATGCCTCCCTACTCACCTCCTGTTCTGGTACCAGGTCTTGACCTGGGTGTCGGTGAGGTTCAGCTTGGCCGCCAGCTCCATCCGGTCCTGCACGCTCAGGTACTTTTGCCGCTCGAAGCTCTTCTCCAGCGTCTGCAGCTGGTGATCGGTGAAGGCGGTGCGTGCCTTCCTCGACTTCTTGCTGGCCGAGCCTGACTGGGAGTCGGCCGCCACTGAGGCCGTGTCCTCCTCAGAGTCTGGAACGGAACGCAGCGAGTTTGGAACGGTCTGGAGCGGAGCGCGGCGGGTGTGGGACGGTCTCCAAGTCCAGAACTGCCGCGGCGTAAAGCACGGCGACCGTGTTCCCCTCAGAGCCCCAAACGGAGTGTCACATTGGAGCGGGTGGGTGGCAGACTGTCGCCGTTGCCGTAATGGCTGGACCAAACACGGGTTAGAGTGGCAAGACATGGCTGAGCTGAATGACGTCTGACTAGGTGGGGGGGGGGGGGGGGGGGGGTTAAGCCTGTACACAACATTCTCAGGTGCCAAAAAGTTGCGGTGTTACCTCCCCATCCACGTTCTCATTGTTTTTTTGTCGCTGCCGTTCGCTGCCGAAACATATACCCATGCACAGTTTTTGCTTCAACACTAGAGAAGACCTGGTGCACTGACAAGTAGCGGCGGAGCTAAAGCCTTGGCAAAGAGGGGGGGGGGGGGGCACAGGGCTGACAAATGACAAATGGCCCCTCATAGTGAAAGCCCCCCTAAAAATCATCGGATATGACCCATTTGTGAACGCGGGGTACGGTTTTCTTTTATTTGTTATGACTTTTACCTTCCTACACTGGAACAGAAACTAGAAGTGTTTGCATTTTGAAGTGAATAGATTGAAAAAACAGGCGTTAAATGACATCATGGAAATTTGGATGGAGCTAAGAAGCCTTCCCAGAATTCTGAAGAGGCTACTGCGAAGATATTGATAACCTGGTTAATGTAGATCGAATATAGAAATGGGTCAAAAATGGTGTTGACATTGCCAACTAATGATTGTGTTGAAATTTTCAACATTAAGCCAGCATCGCTTACCGATAAAAATTATGTAACGCAGTTTTAACAAACACACTTGCAACTCTTAACAGCAAAAACTAACAAACACAGCGTTGCAGCCTCCACCGGCCACGCGGCGTTGGACTAGCAGCTGACAACAAAGGGCGGTGAACGGGCGGACGGAAATGGAGACGCATTTGAAAGGAGTGCCTCTGAATGCTTTAGGACATCATTTCGAACATTTGAGAAGGCATTGTGGACGTACATTTCACCTGTGTCGTTTTAGGATTGTTAGTAAGAGCAGATTAACGTTTACAGCACTGCGAAATAATGCTGAAATGTGGTGGTGAAACTGAAAAAGTAAAGATAGGATCCTTATTGCTGTGCTACTCTGTTCGGTTTTACGGAGCATGGGTGTAGTTTCCTATTCCGTTGTGGGGGCTGAATCCCCCAACCTGGACTTCAGCCCCCTCCCCCAACTTTGAGAAGGATTGCGGGCCAAATTTGCAGAAAGACCTGTTTGTTAGCTGATTTTGGGGTAGGTTGGATCATTTTTCCCTGTTCAGCCTCCCCCCCCCCCAACTTATTTTGTGACACTACGCTCCTGTGGCTACAGTGCTGATCACTCCTGAGATTGAGAGCACGCAGGCTAAAAAATTGTATGCGATTTGTTTCACTAGTACATTGTGAAAAAACACTGAACGTTTGCAAGTGAATACGGGTCAGCTTTGTTCATTTTTGAACTCATTTCGACTCAATCTATTCAACATTAATGAGACCCTTTACTTTTCCCGGCGGCAAGGTACCCTATTGAGCAGAACACTAGAGGACACATTATGCCTCCCGGGGAAGGTAAAGCATCGTTCCCGGAGGCAAGGGATCCTATTGAGCATAACACTAGGGGACACATTATCGCTTCCGATGAAGGGCTAAAGAGTTACTTCGTGCCAGCGCTGGGTACCTTCAGGCCGCCATTCTGGCGACGCGGGGCGAGATCTCCTTGTCGATCTGGACGCCCTTGGAGCTACACATCACATCACATTAGCCCCCTCTCTGACGCAGGACGCCTGCTGACCCGCGCAATTGGTCCGTGATCGATGCAGGAACCCTCAATGACGCAAAATATCCCTGGTCGCCGTACAGCTGATCCAAAACCGGGCATACGGATAGAGTTCGGCTTAACGGACCCACGGCTGGAATTGGGCTGGAGGGTCCACCGTTCGGTACTGGAGACACTGAATGACACAGGGCTCTTTCATGGTCTGAATGTCAACTCGAATGATAAGTTATCGTGATTCCTTTCATTTTCAGAGAGCCCCGAACAACGCTAGAGGCCCTCTGGCATTCAGGGCTCAATCCCCTTCCCCGTTCAGTAAATGCTTCCCTGACCGACCCGAGGCCTCTTGTTGACACAGGGCACCCTACTGAGAACTTTGGGCCCCTGACCAACACAGAGGCCCCACATTGTTGTAGGCGCTCCGTTCAATGCAAATTGCGGATCCGACCTTGTCTTTGCTTCGAAAATAAACCCCCAAAACTCAGACCGACCCGGAGCTGACTGTTCTATGTTGGTGATCTCTTTCCGGAATAGAGAAACGCACTGCCTCAGGGGTCCCCAAATGGCGCAAATGACATTTGGGATCACGGAACCACTGGCGTGGGTCCTCACTATGACCCACAGCAAGCCCTTCGACCCTTCAGCCTTCCAATAAGCCCCCGATCTTTTGTATCGAGAGATCCTTCGGACTCCCTTTCGGGCCCCCTCAAGCACGGTTCCTGGCCGACTCGAGGCCGCTTCCTGACGCAGGAGCCCCTGTTAGGCACTGTGGGCCCCTAGCCGGCACCCTCATTGTTTCAATGGCCATGACAATGCAAATCGCGGGCACGGCCTTACACGTGCTTGGGAAATTGACCCTACGGCTTAGAGTGACACGGAACCGACTGCTTAGTGTCACCATACTGTGGAGACCCGAAATGTCCCAGGGCCCTCAAACGATGCAAGAGGCCCTTTGCCTTACATTTGAGGCCATGGTTCTACGGGCGGGGCGACATAAAGGCCCTTATAGACTCAGGGGGTCCTCGATCGGCGCAAAGGGTCCGTTCACTGCCATTTAAGGACTCAACCCTGCAGACCCCCGACTGGGGACCAATTATCAACACAGTGCCCCCGATTGGACGTTTTGGGCTCTAACAGACGAAGGGGTCCCGACCAATATAAATGGCTAGTCTCGGCTTTGTCCCTCCTTTGAAAATGGGCCCTAAGGCCCATACCGAAACAGAGCGGACTGTGTCATGATGGTGGTGTCTGACCGAAACATAGTCCCTTATCTATTCAGGCGCCCCGGAACAAGGGGCCCTTGGCGCAAAGGGCCCTCTGCCTGGCATTGGAGTTTCCGGTCCTGCAAGCCGGACCCGTGAATGCGTTCTCTGGTCGGCTTTTGGGTCCTTCGGGCCCTTACTAATCGGTAACGAAACCTAACGGATAGGAGAACATGCCCTCTGTGCCCCCCCCCCCCCCCCCTTACCTGCGCCACTGTCCACAAGCATTATGGTGCATTATTCACAGCACAGCGTCGCGCACCAGTGAGTCGAGATGACAGTTGACGTATGCAAATTTCACGGCCGTTTTGTAGCGAATGAAAGTGGAAATCAGGTGTTGCAAAGTGCAATTTACCCCCATTCTAAGCCGTCAATCTGGAAAACTGCTCCGAGCAGGCTGTTCAATTGATTTAAAAACATTGACTTGCAACTGTGACTAGTGCAAATCAGCCGATAAAACAAACGTTAAAGACAGTGGGTCGGGCATGCAATGCTGGCTGGCCCCGGTAGGAGTCTTTCTGAACAGTGTCTGCTTTCAATAATGCACGGTCCACTGCGCTATTTGTTCCAGCGGGACGCAGCATGAACCAGTCCATACTAAGCATGTGTCTGGTTCCCAATATTTTTTGCCGGAAACCGCCTCCTGGTTCCTGGTTCGGGAATAGAGACGCAGCCTTTCATCCCGCCAACCCGCCAATTTCTGACCCGCAAGAACCCGCGGGCCTTTGCCTGGGTTATGGACCAGACTTGGCGAATTTTTGCGGGTAAAAAATATAAACGGATAGATAAGGTATTTTTACTATTCCTGACATGTTGAATTTATAAATGAAAGATAATCCCCAAACCAGAGTGTACCAACAAACACACAATCATGAAACAACTAGTGACAGAAAACCCATGACAGACATCACGCACCACTAAACCAGGCTGCACAAGCGGCTTGAAGAAAACGTCTCGCAGAAAAATCAAGAAAATCAACCCAAATTTTCTCAACCATAGCCTGATTGCATTGAGCAGCAGTTAGGCGGGTCCTTCAGATAACTACGGCTACGCGCTGCACTTGGCTGCTATTGTGAAAGTGAGGTGCACTTAACCTTATTCGGTTTACACAAAACCATTCCTCACAAATCATAACCAATATCCATGATTAATTAAATGTATGGGAAGCTGTAAGCCTTCCATTTCCTTAGCTTCACCCGCTTGTCAGCACAGCCAGCAGTTGCTGGCGTACTTAAGGCGCAACAGTTGTCGAAACTGAAAAGAAGTGGTGGCATTGAGTTTGCTTATTTATGCCTGGAAATATATGCAATTTGCGACCACGGCTACAGGGCACTAACACATTACGGGTTTCCTTACAGCGATTGTTGCTATTCCGCAACCTATTTTTAACAATGGCTTTTGTTCTGTCTGATTTGTTCACTATTCCGATACTTTTATCTGCATGTGGATCTGTGTGAACAAATTCACCTCGACATATGACGTCAATACAGCATTCGTTAAAAATTGAAAGTTGCATACTGCAAGCCGTGTTAACTCTAGAAAAAGGTCTTGAAATTTTTCTTACAGCGTTCGTTTGCTTTCATACACGTTTTCCTGTAGCATGCAACAATATACCAGAGCTATTGATGGGATTGATAAATGTCAATGTTGTCACTGGAGGGAAAAATATTCTTGGACAAAACATTGCTTCCCTTGCTTTCACGTCATATCACAGCGTCGCGGCGATGGTGGTGGGACGGAATGCGGATGGTGGTTGGTAAGAGAGGAATGTGGATCGTTTCAAAGCTACCATGAGGTTTTACGTGGTGCTGTTACATGATGTATCCACTTAATGACAGCACACACCATATTGGAAACTGGCTCTGTTTCTTCAATAAGAAATATGACATAGCGATTGTGACGCAGTCGAATAATGATCAAGCTTATGTGCATTGTAATAAACTAAGACGTCCCATGACTTGAAATATCCCGCATTTTTTACTCTGTCAGAGCAAAGCTATCCGTTGACGCATGCAATTTTTGCAGAAATAGCCGGTGGTCTATTGAGATGATGTAGAAGGTGTGAAATCTTTCGGACCTTTTTTAAGGGCAAATTTAATTTTCACACTCTGTCTCTCATTTTTAGTTGAAAACTTCCATTACAGTGTCGAAGATTTATATTGATACATTCTAAATCCCATTGTGTAGGTACTTGGATTACTGCTCTCTGAGCAATACCACTGGTGTTCGTCAAATTATACTGCGCATTAGATGGCACTTAAATATCATTTTATGCACACTTTAGTGTAACGGCATTAAGGTGAGATAATAAAATGCATATTGTAATAACTTAGTACTTGCGGCTTAATGGCGAATCAGCACCAAAGCGAGTTTTTGCGGGCTGGGTCACTAGCTGGGCGGGGCGGGCTGGGCGGCGGACTGATATTTTGGAGAAAATTGCGTCTATATTTCAGAATTAGGAAGAACCCGGGAACGAGTCTAGTATCAAGCCGAGTGATCCAGCAGGAATCAGGATCCAGCCTCATATCAAGTCAAAATATCCAGCAAGAACCAGGATTCAATCTCATGTTACGGCAAGACATCCAGCAAGAGCCACAATCTGGCCTGGGACATAAAGAGATCCAGCAGGAACCAAGATTCAGCTCACAAGTAAACTGGGATCCAGCAAAAACCTCTCTGTGGTCAGCAGTGGTGCCAATGCAAGCAGTAAGAGCTTGAACCGTACCAGGGACTTTGTCAGCCTTGTTTTTCTAGGTTCAGCAAGGTGTTACTCAGGGGCACAATATTTCAAAATAATTCAGGGAAAATAGCTAAGCCTATTCCCACTTTTGTATTAGAGTTGGGAGTGCTAATGTCGCCTAACAATATGAAACAATATCCCTGGTGTTCCGAAAATTGAAACAAATGAATGAAAACAATGTGCAAAAACCACTTTAGCAAGCTTTCCAAATCTCAGCTGTTTGATGCAGCATGTCACCAAGAAATCTTGCAAATATCTGTCACACTACATAATGGAGCATGGGACATTTAGCTATGTGACTTTGACCACTTCATTTTTGTGCATACATGTAGCCCCCTAAGAAAAGCCACCAAGAGATCATCGTGCACTGATAACGTGCACTTTTCTCATGCCTGTAACTAAGTGACATCAGTTTCGTTTGCGGAAACCATTAATGAGTGCAAAACACTCCACAAAAGTACTTCACTGTTGTAAACAACGTTTACTACGGTGTAGCTCATAAGTTGAAGAGATTTGCGACTGTGTTTTGATACAACACGTTGTGTCACCCGCTGCCTGTCCGTTCACCACGCTTGCCTGACGTTCATGAAAAGTTAAACTGGACGAAATGAGTGGTCCCTGCCACTAGTTCGTCAAGTAAACAAGCACGAAACGGTACCTGCGATCTAACGACAACTTTTGAGCGAGGGTCTTACCATGTCGCTACGCATATCATTAACTAGCCTAGCACTATTCGCGTGCGGTCAACACTCGAACTGTCAATCTCCAGCGTATATTGCGCTGGGCTGGTGCTCAACGATACTGCGAATGGCGCACGCTGACAGTGACACCTGGCTTACAGTCCTCATTGTGGGCCTCTTCCTTCCCCGGCGCTGCTCAGCTGCGCGCGTCGTTAGCCCGCGGCCGACCTCACGCTTGGCCCGCCGTCGGCCCGCCGCCCGCCGCCCCGCGACCGTTTCGCGCGCGAATCACCGCGCGCCCTCGCAGCAGCGCGCCAACGGCGGGCCTAATTAGAAAATGTGCTCCACTTTCTTCGGTGCCGGCGTCGACGCGGCGGCATATGGGGTTAGAGTGGCCTAATGATACATTCACAGCGTGGCCGCCGGATATCGCCCCGATCAGCGGCCGGGACGTTCTCACAATTACCGCATCACTTTCTGCGCCTAAACGGCTCCCGCCGAGCTGGCGACCGGCGCGGGCACGCCGCGCATCAGGCGGCGACGCACGGCGCATCAGGCGACGACAGGAGACGTATCAGGCGGGGGACACACAGCGCATCAGGCGGCGACACACGGGGCATCAGGCGGCGACACACGGCGCATCAGGCAGCAACGCACGACACATCAGGTGGCGACACACGCCGCATCAGATGAGACACGGTGCATCAGGCATCGACAGAAGGCGCATCAGGCACCAACAGAAGGCTCATCAGGCGGCGACGCACGGTGCATCAGGCGGTGACACACGGCGCATCAGGTCATGACACACGGCGTGATAACCAGTAGCACACGGCGAATCAGACAGCGACACACGGCGCGACAGGCAGCGACGCACGGCGCATCGCGTGGCGACACACGGCGCATCAGGCGGCGACAGAAGGCGTATCAGGCGGCGACAGAAGGCGTATGAGAGGGCGACAGAAGGCGAATTAGGCAGCGATACACGACGCATCAACAGGCGGCGCAGGGAAGCGTTAACAACTTTGGAGCATGCCCGGTGACTCCTCTGAACAGTACGATGCCGGGAACCAACGCGGGCATGATGGTGCTGCCTTCGCTGAACACTAAAGTGGCCGCCGTACTTTGCCATTGAACATTTTATAACCTGCCTTAGACGTCCCACAAACGAATCACGCGACGCTTTTAGCAACAATTACCAGTCAATGCCAACCACCTTACAACGGGTTCATAAGGCAACAGAGCGCACAGCCGGTTGTTGAAATGCTGACGCTGGCCGACGGGAACGGTGAGTGGCGCTGACTGTGATTCCCACGCGTCTTTGTGTGGGGTGTCGGCGTGCGCTGGCGGTAGCGCGACGGCGGCCGCACGGCGGTGCGACTGTGACTCAGGCGTAGCGCGCGACGTGGACGGGCGCGGGAGGGCTGGGCGCAGCGCGGCCGACCGGCACCCATCGGCACAGGTGTTCGGCCGCCGCGCCGCGTAAGTGGCCTGCTCATTGTCGGGCCGAGTGGCACACAAGCGTTTCCACATCGGCTGGCTGTCTGTCTTTATTGCGAGCAGATGAGCCACATGTGCGGCCCACAATACGGTAAACACTTGGTGCGCTCCGGCAGCGGCGCCGGTGCGGCGCTGAACCGATTTGCGGCCGGCCGCCGCCGCCGCCGCGGACCGCCTGGCCGCGCTGCGGGATTCGCGTCGGCGCCGGCACCCCGCGGCCAATGTCACGCGTGACGGAGGCTGTCAGCCGAAGCCGAACACACGAACAAATCCGACAACCAATCTGCCTCGTCGACAGTGTACGAGCCGAGGACCAGTCGAGATTATCCGCCTATGACACGTCCTGGGGCGCATTGCTTCGCTTTCTTACGTGTACGTGTATCCACGTGCATTGCAGCTGGTTCTAGATTTAATAATGCGATGGAGACGCGCTGTTGTAGAATTTGTTTTCTTCTCTTTATGGCAAAGCAGCCAAAACAGATATTATACACATACGACATAGTACACATTAAATTACTTCCAGTAGCTTAGTTTCTTGTTCGGGTCGGCTCCCTCCCCCAATTTTGGGAAGGTTGTGGGTCAAATCCGAAAACAAACTTTTTTCTTGGAGTGCATTGCGATTTATTCTGATCAGTTTTGATGTCACCGACCTTTCGGACCTGCCATTGATTCATCCATATGTCAAGAACCAAGTGTATCTTGATCAAGAAACACAACGTGTACGCAGACTAAAGCCTGTTCAAACACCGTTCAACTCAGCTGATATTCTTGCCCCGTGTTGACTTCATTAAAGTATGCTTGGAGACACTGCTTCAAACCTCATATTTTTTAATTCGAGCTGTTTAACTTTTATGCGCCTGTCTCTCCCGGCTTATGCCCCGGCGTTTTGTATGTGGGAACAAGTCACTGACAAACGATAGTGGCGCTTCCCGGTCAAATTCTTGCGCACCTTTGAGAAGCGTGAGTGGTGGTACGACGTTGAGACGGCTGGGTCATTGATGGCCACCACATTTAACTACACCAGGCGGTGCACATCACAAAAACCGGGTGTAGGTGCGATTTCCCGTTCTTGTCGGAGTCTCATTGTGCTAGCTGCGAGTGCCTGCGTGTTTGGCAGAGAATTTCCAGCATGTTAATTTCACTTCTCCCGTACTTTAAGAACGAGGTCCATTTGCAAGCAACACCGATGTCTTTCCGCTCGCGTAGGCAGGACGATTTGACGCAGCCGCTGGTAGTACCATTCTGCAATAGTCATCCGACTTCGGCTCTCTGTCCCCGATGATGACGTCATAGCAGCTGTACAAAGTGTTGGACCGTCGGCGGCGTGTGACGCGGCGTGTTCGCTGCGGTTTATGAGACAAGATTATTTGATTTTCTGATGCACTGATTGCCCAGGCATCTTTTGTAACGTCGCGCACTACAAATCCTAGTCTCGCGGATTTGTTCCGGAGGGTTTGTGTGGAAGCCATCAAAAGGCTAGCTGTGGTAGCATCAAAAGACGCTGCAGGGGGTTTGCATGATAGCCATCAAAATGTGTACCTCACTTCGAACTCTCACTAGCCGGGACAGCTCTTATTAACATCGAGTTCCTTACCGCTTGGTTGCTAATTAAGCTGCTGCTTCACGTGGAAAAACTACGCTCTGTTTCTTTAAACTCTGAATTTACATGACGGGATGTTAAGCAAATAATAGATTTTTAGGTAACAGGAAACTGAATAAAGTTATCAAGCTGGCAGTTTATCTGTTTGAGGGTATTACCGTACCACCTAAAGCAAGCATGAAATAACAAACCAGATACAGTGGACGGTCAACTGTTCAAGGAATTTTAGAGTACCTTCGACTGTCAAAGGCAGTTTGTGTTCCCATGTCAGGGCCATGCAGGTAAGGGCTGCCAAGATAGTGTGTCGCTGATCCGGTATTTGCATACGGCACGAATGATCATGAGTTCTAGGCCCTTTTAGGAAATGGCTTACTTTCAATTACCTGGGATACATTATCGTACAGTCCAACCAAGTCGGAGGCAAAGCAAGTGCCACGGTATTTGTTCCGAACATATGAATATTTCAGACTTATTTACAGGCTTGCAACATGATACCAATGGCTTATGCAAACTGTGTCCACCTACGACATGCATTTGCTCTTACCGTTTTTATCCTCCTCGTTGTTGCTCAGTTCAGGTAATGTCAAATCAGAAATCGCGGCGATTGGCATGCATAGATATGTGAACTGCATGTTCACCAATTCGAATAACAAATCACGCTGGCTGTGATCTGAGCTGGTGTAATATCAGTTGAGACAGCGGATGTTTTCTGACCTCAAAGGGTCTGACCTCAAAAACCATTTCAGGTTGAATACGTCATGTGATCAGTAAATTTGCATCACTACAGGCCGCCGCCTTTCCACCTCGCATTCACTGCAGGCAGCGCAGAGTCGACTCTCTCGAGTGTAATCCTTCTGTGTCACCTGTACCTGTCAAAACGAGCTCATAAATCGGTAAAAATGGTTGTGCCCTAGTTACGTGTAGTGTTCTCCCATTACAGTGGAGTTATAGCAAAGGGCCTTGCCCCCCCCCCCCCCCCCCCACGATTGTCTCGGCCTCTGCAGCGTTTGACCTAAATCGCCAAATACTTGTCCAAAAACGCCAACAAAGGCAAACCTCTCACGCTTTCGGGAACTTTAACTCTGACCACCTCAAATCTATGTTGTAAGGCTCCGCTTACAAAGTAACATTTTTTCGGAAGAAATAAGCGTCGAAGGATGGTCCAGCCATTCCAAGCTCCAAAGAGCTCTTGACATGGCCCGCGATTTCTGGTCAGCTTGAAAAGATGGCTGCGAACGGCCTGCACGAAGCCTCGTTCCCAGCGCTGATAACAGCTCCATGAAGATAGTTTAACGCACAACGGTTACCCGTAAAACGATGCTATCTAACATCTGCAATATGCGATACATGTATACTTACTTCGTCGAAACCTCATGGTAAGTTGGCATTGCCTTAAACGGTATGATATGCTGGCCCTGCTGCCATGGAAGTAATGCAAACTGAAGACACATGTGGTGTCCTAAAGGGTCACTAAAAGGCCCCAAGCAATCGCTTGTTCTCTTAGAATATCCAGTGACATGGGTGTTGGGATATATTTTTAAGGTTATCTTTGCTTTAGGCGAGATTACTTTTTGTGACATAATTAGATTGTTGATTGAGCCGGACCAGTACACACAGACGCGGTGGCAACAAACAGCTTTGTTTGACGCGCACACAAACGTGTGTTCCCAATGGCAAAGGGTAATGCTATAGCGAGCCACCAGACCGGGCTATCAATGTGTGTTTTTAGTAGCCATCAGTGACACTTGCCGCTGCAAGAACGTCTTCCCGCCGCTTGTTAATCTTGGGTAGAAACAAAGGTGCCGGTAGCTTTGAAGGGTGGATGTTTCTGCTCGGGCTTCAACAAACAACGTAGAGAACGGTGACGCATATTTAAAACACTTGCTGCCGGCCAGGCTTGCTCATCGTAATGGTTATGCAATCGCGGCCTTTGTCATCGGAGGGCAAATCCACAGCTGAAATAATAGCTGGTGACTGCATACGACAGTCAGCCATTAACGCCACACAGAATCAATTTTTGGTACATAACTTGCAGCAAGGATGCTGAAACTGCAGTACAATGCATTATGCGCTAGTAACACGATAGAACAATGTGCATTTGGTGCAGTTTCAAGCTATGTTTCTCTTCGACGAAAAAGAACGATAGAAAATGAAATTTTAGGGGAAAAGCGAATCCCTTCCAAGAGACTCATCCCCGTCAAGGACGAGCAAGTTCTCTGGACATCTCTGGCACACCGCTCCCCAATAGTGTCTGGGGAGCCGAAAATCGAAACTACCAAAAGTTCTATATGTTCCATATTTATCATCACTCGTTCAATACACTCGCCATGGAAATCCAATCGAAATGCTGGCATGCCTTTTCTGTTCCCGGTAAAATGTTAAGTATGAATCAAGATCGCACCCAAAGGAAACGTCATCGCAAATAATCATGATCGCATAGTAAATCAAGTCCACGCTCACACAGCAGGCATGGAAGGCGGCTGCACAGTGACAGGTGTGGACGGTGGAAGGTACAGGGCGTGCATCCCATCGCAGTTAATTGCTGTGTGCTTTTCCTGGCACGATAACGTAACTAACTGTGCACTTAAACCAATTTGCTTCACATCTCTTAGTTTAGTGATCGTGGGTGCTGTATAACCGAGCTGTTGAAGCGCCCTGCGCTAAATCATCATCCCTAAATCATTCCTTTCATTGCTTGGTAACCAGAGCATCTGCGCACCGGGCAAGCTGCGCAAGAAAAAACAATGAATGCATAACGCTGTCAAATATCGCCAGTGAACGCAACCATCCAAAAAGTTCAAGTTGTTTTGGTTAATAGGGTTGTTATATATTGTGCCGTTTCAGGACGCTAAGGAGGGATTTCTCAGCAGAAGGTCATATGAAGACAAAGGCATTCAGCTTCTGGATTCTTAGCATCATGAGTTTTTCTGTGGAAAATAGCCGACCTTCAATATATCGAGACCCTCTGGCTTGTGCGGCCGTGTAGAGCTGGCATGATTCATGAGTGAACTTCACTTCAAAAGGCAGGGTCTATCGTCACCAGTGTACAAAGCTGCGCAAAAGTTAATATTACAAAACATGACGTGCATACAGGAAGGAAATTGGTCTGGATCTGAGCAGATTCCGCCAATGAAAAGATGCCAAGATGATCGATCAGTAATGCATCTCAGAATGAGGCACGATACATGGACCTCTGTAAAGAGCTGCACAACGGACGTCTAAGCCAGGAGGTCTCGATGACCATAACCGAATCTAAGGCCAGAAATGTACTTCTTTAAGCCACCAGTCATTCAGTCATTCCGGCTTCTACATGCTGACAACCGACACCCGGCACCATGCTTAAGGGCTACCTGAGAAACGGACGACTAGAAGGGTGTAACCAATGGCGACAGAGTAGACGATCAGCAAATAGGCATATGCTTCAAACTCCCGCGGTCCAGTGCGAGCTCCGTACGCATAACCCCGCATACAGTTGCTATTTTATCAAAAATAGTGGACTTTATTTCGTGTTGCCTACCTTAAGCTGCCGATCAGGGGGTATCCCGCAGCATCTCTCATGCTGCCAGCGTACCAGTCGTTTGTATAGTCAGCTTGTGAGGACGGCACATTTGCAAGCAGCACGCGCAGCCACTCAGCCTAGCAGCCGGACGCCCAGCCGCCGCGGGCAGGTCACTGGACGTCAGCAAGGTCATTCACGGTTCAGGTGGCTAACAAGGCCGGAGTCTGGCCGCCGGTACCCTGCTATCCTTTTGGGCTTGAACGGCTTGAACTCAGGGTCAACGACCGCCCGCAACTGATAAATAACAGAAATTGACACTCGCGCAGAGCAGTAAGTGGTCGTACTTTGGCAGTTTTGGGCAGGGCTGAGCCATGCCAGCTGAGTGTTTTACCTGAGCTGATAATTAGGGCCTGGTTAATGCCAGAATGAGCATCAAATCGCGAGTTAAGAGGCCACCACAGCAGCTCCAAAGTGCTGCTTTTACTCTGCCTGGGCCTGGCGGGCACTTGTGCAAGACTGTAGGCGTCCACCGGACGGGTTGGGGTAAGCCAAGATGATGCACAGTGACTAGGTCCAGCTCCGCCGGCAGCCGTCTCTGCCCAGCATAAGAACGCTGACCCCACAGCACGACACAGACATACACATACACACAGATACACACACACACATACGCATGCAGAGGGGTGCCGGGACACAGGAGCGGGACCGGAGGCGTCAGAGCTGAGTGGCCGCGGTCTGCTCGGCCGGCAGGGCCACTGACCTGGCTTATCGCCGCAGGCGCTGAGCGGCGGACTGCCGCGGGCGCTGGCGGCCGAGTCGGGTGACGAGGCGCGCTCCTCGGCCAGCCGGGCCAGCAGAGCCGGCTCGGCCAGCGCCGGCCGCCGCGCCAGGATGTCGCCAATCATGAACGACGCGCGCGGCCGCGTGCTCAGGTTCAGGCCCACCGCCGGCGCTGGCTCGCACGCCTCCACCACGCAGGCCTCCGGTCCGCAGCGCTCCGTCTCGCGGGACTCCGTCTCGCAGCGCTCCGTCTCGTAGGGCTGCGGCCCGCCGTGCTGCGGCCGCTCCGGCGAGGCCGACATGTCGCACGCGTCCGCCGCCGGCCGGCGTGCTGCCCCCACCGCGTGCGCCGTCGCCGCCGCCGCCGCCGCCGCCGCTGCGCTCCGCCCGCCGCTCAGCGCCGCCGCCGTGTGCCGCGCGCTGCCATTCGGCCGCGGCGCCCACTTGTTCGCGGATGACAAAAGCGCCACTCGTGGCAATTTAGTGTAATCAAACAGAATGTTATGCCAATCGCGGCCGCCCGGCCGAGGGGCGGTGCTTACGGCCATATAGCACTCATCGATGCCGCCAGCCAATCAGCGTCGAGTCCGCCGGCCGGCCCAAGACGCAATGAGCGGCAGCCGGCGCCGGCCGCCGCCTTGTTTACATACGAGTTATAGCGCGGTGAAATGGAGCGGCCCGGGGCGGGGACGACGCGTGCGGCGCTCACTCGCAGCAGCGGTGGCCGGAGTGGCCGTCACGGCGGCGGTACGCTAGGAGGGGGGGGGGGGGGGGGGGGGGGGGGCGGGAGAGCAAGCTGTTTTGTTTCCGTCAGCGTCCTGACTGCGATGCCTTACGAAACCATGGAGGAAATTGGGGTCTTCCAATACAGGTGGGAGTAAGGGCACGGGTGGAAGGGGGGGGGGGGGGGGGGGGGAGGCGGTTCGGGGCAGCAACCCTCAAACTTTGGTGGAGCTTGCACTTTCTCCTCCAAGTTGGATGATATATTCAACATCATGCGGCGGCGTAGTTAAACAAATTCAAGCATGTGGCGTTCGCCCCCCCCCCCCCCTCACTTCGTGGGAGTTACGACCCTGCGTAAAGGCGAATCTACGCTGGAACCCGCTACCGCAGCCCATTTATGTTATGCTAATGGATAGCTCGGATCCTGCACAGTACAATGAAGTCTTGCAGACATCCCCTTATGGCAAGGCGTAGTTCAGGCCTGGACAACAACTACGCCTCGATCGATCTGTCCTATGTCCATGTCATAATCGATAAGATCTCTGTCATATGTCATGTCATTAGCGGTACAATCTCTCTCATATGTCATGTCATGATCGATGCGATCTCTGACATATGTCATGGCACGGTCGATATGGTCTTTGTCACAATGTGCTATATATATATATATATATATATATATATATATATATATATATATGCATATATAGATATACGTGTATATAAGCATATATATATATATATATATATATATATATATATATATATATATATATATATATATGACAACATCAGTTATGATGGTAAAGCAGTAAAAACAACAGTTGTAATGGTAAAACAGAAAGGAAGCAGCATAATGGAATACGCCACGGATGTTCTTAGGCTACCTGCCCCTCCTTCAATGACGACTTATTAGGCATACGTACGCGCGCAAAATAATGCAGAAATGGTGAGTGGATTGGTACAGTGCAGGTAGTACAATAACTTCCGAGCCATACAAACTTCGAAAAGTATCTGTATCCCGTCATGTTTGCTGATACCGTTCTTGTAAAATATAAATGCATCTAAAGCATCGTCATTGTTGATTTTTATTATGTGTTATGACTTGTTACAGACGACTGTTCCGTCTAAAAAAGCGATCAATTTTGACGTTAGTGATGTCGGATTTTGTTGTATGGAGTATCGGACCTATATATATATATATATATATATATATATATATATATATATATATATGCATATATGTGATTTTATACGGCATTGGTGGCGCATGAACTGAAAAGGGTATTTGATAGCGATCCACCGCGTCAACATTATGCCGCCAAACATCATATACCAATGGCAGTGGATTTTTATAACGTTCCTGCGGTTGCATGCGCTGTTTCCTGTATCAGATCGGAGCAGTCTGATTATTGAACAAGATGTTTGGAACGGACATAGTCTGTCATGCGTAAGAGCTACCAGGAATGCGGGAACTACGCACCTGGGGTTTGAGCTTACACAACTTTCTAAAAATTTAACGCTGGCCATAAGCGCAGTGATCAGGAATAAATGATCAAACATAGCTATCATTACTTTAATTTTTACATTACCATTCCGAAGGTGGGAAAGATTCCGCCGCTACTTGGCTCGGCAGATAAATATCAGCGTGATATGGCGTGTAAGCGACTTACTTATTGTATATGGCTGCGATGTCGTGTGCATGACAGGAAGCTGCGGTTGCAATCCGTGTTTAGCACAGCTTGAGTGCGCTTGTGCAGCCTCGTTCTTCAAAACGTGGCATCTGTATTGTGAACACTCTTGCAACATAATGGGACACCTTGTGAACTCGTTAATCTGGCACAGTTTTCTCCCACAATTTGTGTGTACAAGTCAACAGAAACAGATCGTCACATTGAGCAATGTTGTGTATCGCGCTGTTGCCGTGGTCGTGCGGACATCGCGCAGTCGAGAGCATGTTGTCTCATAAATAACACGAAATCTTCTCGCCTATGCAGTTCTCAAACTGCGTACACATATGTCCATACGCTCTCTACGTCAGCATATTCAATGCTCACATCTAACCCATGGTATCAAAGTTGCTTTTTCCTCTTGTCCCAGCGTTAGATTAGCTAATGATTCCAGCTCGGGTTTATCACTTATTTGACCCCGTATTTTACCATCGCTGGACGATGAGCCTGAAACATTTCCGTTGCTTTTTGTCTGACATCACTCTTCAATCACTCAACACATATCGCTGGCATTGTGGATGCCCCTATCAAACGTATGTCGTACAATGAACATAAAGATGGGCAAAAAATTGACTGGCGTTATGAGTTCAATACTGAGTTGCCGACCTTAAGTATACCCGTAGTTCTGGTTAATTGACGTTACAGAGCAGACATTGGTTACACTGACAACAGTCAATGCTTTAACCTGTGCTTATGATCACGGATGCTCAAAAGCTCAGATTGAAATGCCGAGTACCTTCAATAGAAATAACACTTATTCTTTAAAACCATTCATAACAATATATAACGCGAGTATTTCGCACTTTCCACCGTAATTCGTGCGCTACGTTTAATGTCACGATTAGATCACTATACATCGCGGGTGCCGTAAATAACTCGGTTTTGTGGGCTACTCTACCTATGGCAGAAAGGTTTCCTCTCCGATTGCATGCAGATAGAATCCTTTTCCATTCTACCAGTATATCATCAGGCGTTTAATAACACCACCTGCAAGGCAGCCTGCTGGTCCAATGCTTACATCTCGGGAGATGAAGAAGCCGAATCCCCCGTCCAGAACATTGCACGGAAAGAACGCATATTTTGACATACATTTGCATATAGGCACTCTCGACACTCTGCGGTTCCAGAATTTTCCATTGTATCGCCCTGTAACATCTATCTAGGCTGTTGACAACCCCGTATCTCGTTGACTGCCCTGGGAATTTGTTCCTTTTCGAAAACCCACCGCTTAACAAGATTCATTGGTGGTCCTGGTTAATGCGGTCCAACATCTGAAGTTACTAGAATAATACCTGCATTTCTTGTCTTTTGACTCAGTCCAACTGGCTGAAGCGCTAGGAAAGTTTCTGTGTCGTAGTACTCCCGTTCGGACATGGCACTTTTCTTCAATAGTGTGTGATCTCGCGCTTCCGAAACAGGACGCCGCGTACGTGCCTGCTGGACCGATGACTGCCACACGAGCCGGCCCTCGCCGCTCGACTGATGGGTGCAGCCGTCGGGCCCACTCCGACCCGCCGCTACGCACCGGCGCGATCCAAACTGCGGCAGTAGGGCCGGGGGCGTCGGCCGCGCGCCGCGCGACCGACGGGCGCCCGCGATAATGGAGCATTTACTGCTGGAAGGTGTACCGGCCTGACAAACTATAGCCATTGCCTGATGGCTCCGCTGAGTGGGCTGCACAGTTACACTTACCGCAGGTGATCGATGCCCCGTTGGGATCTGCTGCAGTTGGACACTTTGCTGTCTGCTTCCGGAGGGTCTCATGCACGCGGCAATACACGTGCGGGGTGATGTGCTTTATTGATGTCTTGCAAGTGGCCGTGCCTCTACACCGGCTTAAAGACGTGTAAATGCCCACGGCTTCAACAGAATTGTCCACTTATTGCATGTCAGGTCGTGCCATTGATGTAAGTTGCTATTGTGTGTAAGTGGGCATGCAGCGACGGCCTGCCACTTCCTACAGTGCCACCGAACACGCCTGTATGGACTCTTCGCCAAGCGAGGCGCCTGGCTCGGCATTGAGCTCAGTAAATGGGATGTACTCCTTTAGGAGCGAGGACGCAGACCGACAGAATCTTGATTTCGTTTCACCGGTAGCATTGTAGCTTCAGTGGCCCGGCTCGATAATTCACTCTTCTGATGGGCGTATGTTTTTGCAGTCGCTGTGGTACTAACACGCAGTTTTGCCCAACAAGTGACGCAATTTATTTAAGAAAAGGTAGCACTCAGAAATCCAAAAATTCAGCGAAAAGGCTTAATAACACAAGTTGAAAGCAGATGCAGGTCCCGAGAGCCCGCTTGCACCGGCCACGGCAACAACGCATTCTGTCAGGGGAAACGACGGGTAGTCTTGTTGTAAAAGAGCAAGTCGATGTATTCAGCAAGTCACGCATCCGTGCGTGAACCATGGATCGACAGCGTCGAGCGTTCTTAAGGACTAATATGAGATATCGGAGACTGGAGCAGACCACACCGTTAAACGAACTGCACTGAGCAGACACATGTGTCGTTTGCAAATCACGAAGCTGTGCTCTGGTGCACCGTCTAACCCATGTGGGTGCCAGGGGAAGGCCAGAATCAAGTGGTATTAATTTGTCTATCTCTTTTCACCTTTTCTAACTACCTTTCGTTTGTTTTAATCGCCCAGCACGTTTTCTAATGCGACGCACCGTAGCCCTGCTGACGGGAATTTGAAGATGAGGCTTACGAAATTAAAAAGACCGCAGTGGAGCGACATAAAGCCAGGCTGTTTTACGGCTTCAACTCTTTGGCTACAAGTCACGAAAAATGTAGATAACTTCAAGCTTAAAAAGTGGTCAATTAAAGTTTCCGGACCTCGCCAGGCCAGAGAACAGTGAAACTTAAAGGAAATGTTCCTCGTTTGAAAATATTGGGGCAAGCAGCAGATATGATGGAAAAGCTGACTTGTAGCTATTGGTGTGCATTTAAGGCTGAAAAATTCTCGACCAAACAAAACTTCACTTATCAGTAAATATGCTCCACATAACGTAATCGTTTGGTTACGCCGTGGAATGGATTTGTAGCGTCTGGGCTACCTGGCATTAACTGGCAACCAGGCGTAAAGAATACCTCGGAATGCGCAATGACTCCCTTCGTGGCGGCTACAGTGGTGGATGAGAATGTGGTACAGATAAGGATCTTTTTTTGTCGATTTGAGAGCCTGGTTACCATGCATAGATAAAGGTTAGATGGACTGTTTGACATCCGCAACGTAATAATTGCCTACTATATTAGTAATAACAAGTCAGGACAGGTTGTCGAAACCGTCATAGGGTCATGATTGTGATACGAAAGACTGCTGTGGATACAAATCCAGTGCTTTTGGTCTTTCATTCTATGCAGTGCTGTAGTATTAATGTTCACTTCCAGCGACGTGCCCTGCAATTTTTTCTTTGTACTTTGTTCTTGAATGTTCATTTGCATCCAAAGGCTAACAGAAAAGTGTAACTGTGTCAAATTGTAGCTGTCAGAGTATAAAAAACGTAACTCAAGTCGTGAATTAATCTACAGATCTTTACTACTGTTGTGGTAAAAGTGGACAGGACTGGCCAATGTGAGCCTGTATGTTACACCCTTGTTTGACTAGAAAACTGTGGTGAGTCTTCGCGCTGGTAGTGATGTGGCTCTATGCATTTTGTTATCAAATTCCGTCGTTCACCCTAGCCCCGACGTTCAGATCCGCCGTCTTTACAACAATAGCGCTGAATAGCATTTCATTGCACACTAAATAACAGAACACGCTCATCTTGCCAGACATGCTCAGCATGTCGTCGAGCCGGACTTGCTCAACCAGTCCGTGGTGAGCCAACTTTGAATGCTCAGCTTGGCATGCATCACATTTCTGTACATACAATTCAGTAAACGGTTCAGCGCAATGATCATACTTCGGCATCTGGTGCACTGGATTCATTTTTGCCAGATATCTATGGGTCCGGTTTGTCTGCATGATTCATTCTGAAATTCCTATGTTTGGACAGGTAGGTGGTTAAATCACATGGTCAGGGTGTAGATTCACAAATTGAATTGGGGAGGCAGTAGGTTGAGCGGGCAACAGGGGGAAATATCCACTCCAAAATATATCAAAAGCGAGCTGAACAAGCTAAACTGTGCCCACTCAGATTTAATATACGCGTTAATATGCGTTGGTAGTGCTCACTGATGCCAGGAAACAGCTTCGAAATACCATGTATGGGACATAATTTGTTTGCAATTTTCTAAATTGCATTTTACTGTAGTCTGACTATCCACCACAAAAGCGCATTTCCATTTACCAGCCTTCTAATTCAGGTCGAATGTGGAATCCACACAGGTAGATAACGAGAAATCTGACCTAGACCCGTGCCTAAAAGCAATCCATCCACAGCACTGGGCATCTACACCTATACTTGCACATCAGGGCGCTGGACCTGAGGCGCTGGCACACTGCACGCAACCCAGGCCAACTTGTGTCAAAATTGTAAATTGTTTTGGTTCACAATGTTCTGAGAGATTTCTTGTGTCTGATATGATTTTGGCAATATTACAACTCCTTAGAAACTTCGGCTCTACACGTTAAAACTGGTAGCGACGGGCGGCACTTGTGGTATATTTTGCAGTCTGGGAGTGGGGTACATACGCGAACGCAGCCATCTGATTCCACCTCGCCCGGTCACCTCCGTACACGCAGCACTTGTGGTGCGCATACTACACCTGTGTAAATTCGATAAAGCAGCTTAGCAGATTTACCGTAGCGAAATACGGTCGCAGCGGCGCAGCAAAACCGCAGTGTTTACGGTCGCGTTTGAAACGCGGGTTCGGCAGCGAAATCTGACTAGTAGCCAATAACCTACCGAAGTTTGGACCATTTGTGCCATATCATCGCTAACACGAATGCATAAGCGACCATGCTGTATTTTCATTATGGACAGAAAACAGCCTGTAAGATGACGGCGCTTGTATTACGTTTCTATGGCGCCATGCATGCCAGGGTGACCCTGAAAAAGTATTGCGCAAAAAGTGAGCACATCTTCGCGGGCCTCAAGCTCCGGAATCACAGGGCTTAGGCCTGAAAAAGGGCATGGCCGTGAACTGCATTGACTGGTCCTGAATGTGGTTATCTAAGATCAAGTCCCATACAAATGAGGAACAAACCCTGTAATGCAATGCTATTCGTGTTTTTGTACAAGAATGCTGAGCGTCAGTGTACAGTCAGTATACTTGTACCTACTGAGCTCATTGAATAGACTCAAGAAATGCCAAAATTAATCGATAAGGCACGTATGGGTGGTGCTCCAGAGAAGACGGTCTCCACATAATAAAGTTTTGGTGTCGCTGGTACGATACTATCACATACGTCTGCGATCGTGCCACTGATCCCACATCA
This sequence comes from Pollicipes pollicipes, assembly GCF_011947565.3. Classification (NCBI taxonomy): domain Eukaryota; kingdom Metazoa; phylum Arthropoda; class Thecostraca; order Pollicipedomorpha; family Pollicipedidae; genus Pollicipes; species Pollicipes pollicipes. Next base: position 38,325,999 of record NW_023596576.1, on the reverse strand, counting down.
CAAAAGACATCTCAGTGGTTGAAAAGGTATGCATATTGGGCCGCTTCGTAAAATAAATGCTTATGAATAGTGCAATCCTTTAGTGCTACATCATACAAACTTACCTGGATGGTGTCATTTGCTTTTTCTTATAGATCAAGCTAGGAGATCGCCGCCGGCCGTTTGCTGGGTGAGTTTTTGCATGCTTCTTTAAAACTTTGAACTCAAACATGACGAAACATGATTTTTTGAACTGTCAATTTCATGATCACTGCTAGTTGACCTCAAAAGTGATTTGTGTCGCTTCATCATGCACGCGTGGCTTACTGCCCATACGCGTCTACATGCTGTTTTATAATGCTCGTATAATCAAACCGCTTTTCTGCAATTTCCGCGCCGATTTCGAAATACGCTCTCAAGCACTATCTTTCGAGTGGGACAGTAATAAGAGCAGTTTACTGGCTGCTGCGACCTGCGAATCGGGTCTTAAGGCGCTTAAACAGAACACCAGCAGCTAAACGTTGTGGGCGATCGGTTGGAAGTGGCTGAGGAGAGGCATGGAGCCCCTAAATATTACAGCTTCAGCTTCAGTTCAGCGCTCTTTTTTACTTCAACTTCAGCTCGGGCATGTAACAAGGTAGAAACAAATGCACTAAAAACTCTTGAGATGGCTTTGTATCTTTCCGACACATTAGAGCTTAAGTCAAAAATTTGATTTGGCAGCAATTAAAAATGGATGGTCTCAGCAAGCCGGCCTAGCATACGTGGTTTGTCCACATCACTTCCAGCCGATTTTATCTGTAGGCAGCAGCGTTGAAAACGAAACAGTCGTCAAGCCAGATTGTGCTGACAAAATGGAATATCACTTAAGAATGGGATAGATGTGGCGGCCACGCTATTCTGACAAACGACATCGGTAAGGTCAATAGCGACAAACAGTTATTGCTGTTTGTGCATCATTATGGCAACGCATCAAACGAAAACGAAAGCCTACTTGGAATCAAACACGGGCATGTTCGGTCTAATATGAAACGCTATAAGAACTTGTGAAGTTAATTGTAAGCTACTACATGCCTGTCTGGTTCGAATTTATGTGTTGACACCGGCGTTGTAGGAAGAACTCCAGCAGTTCTTCCTAAGCTTCCAGGCATTCAAGGCTTTGGTTCCGTCCGTACAAAGCATAGCCCGACCAGTTATCCAGCGGAATGGATATCGGATATTGGACTTGTCCAGAAGCCATGCTTTGGCTCCGTCCGTACAAAGCATAGCATTACACCAGCCCGACCAGTCATCCAGCGGAATGAGTACCGGATATTAGGCTTATCCAGAGGCTATACTTTTGGCCATGCTCGCTGCTCGCGTCGAGTAGATCCGTCGAGAAGCCATGGCTATGGGTATTTAATACCGAGATCAGGAATGATCAGGAACCACCAATGCGTCAGCATTAGCTGTCCAACATCAACTTTGGCGCCACGAAGCACACCGATCTTATCGATTGGTCGAGCAGGTTTATAACTGAGCATCGACACTGGCATCCCCTTACATCTGTATCACTGAACACCACAGGGCTGACGACTGCTGGTCACACGCCTCACCCTGTACAGTTGCACGCACAGACCATGACGTATCCATCATACCCACACCCACATACACACCCACACCCACATCCACACCCATATACACACCCACATACACACCCCCACACCCACACCCACATACACACCCTCGCACACACACCCACATCCACACCCACATACACACCCCCACACCCACACCCACATACACACCCACGCACACCCACCCACATCCACACCCACATACACACCCCCACACCCACACCCACATACCCACACCCACACACACACACACACACACACACACACACACACACACACACACACACATATATATATATATATATATATATATATATATATATATATATATATATATATATATATATTTACGTGGTGGCATGCACGCGAAAAATCAAGACATGTCCTCTTGGTTTATCTGTAACTTGCCTCCATTTAGAAAACTGTTCCAGATGTTACTACAAGAAACATAGACAACTCTAGGTGAACATCAAGGGCCATTAATCCCTGGTCTGCGCCAATATCGTCCTGACGGAGGGAGGGTATGTGCATGCCCTCTGATATTGTCGGACTGGAGGAGGCTGGAAAAGACTGAAATATCATTGGAAAGTCATGCAAAGCTCAACAACATTTTCTGAAAATATGTTTGGGCGTTAGGTAACGGTCAAAGCCACATTATGCCAATATGTTTTCCTGCGTGATCGGGTTTTCTCAAGGTAACGGCTCTTTAGTTTATCTCTGCGTATTTTACTATCATGGCGCTTTCAAGATTGCAGGGACACTATTGATACCAAACGAAGGTACTTTTAGCGGTCAAAATGCATCATCAAAAAACTACTTCTTGTTACCATTGAACAAGAAGTGCGTTTGCTTGCCATGTACGATTATTGTTGATTGTCTCCCCGCCGCGGTGTCAGGATTGACTTGAAAATCTGGATTACGTTTTCAGCTTAGGCCAGTGGCCCATGTTTATCTTCCTTAGGCCACGGCACCGTATCTTGACAAGAGTGTGTAGTGGTCGAAAGAGCGACCTACGCTTGCAAAGTTGACGTCAGGAAAGCACTGATAATCACATGCTACATATCATCCTCATGCTAAGTCACTACAGCTACTACCATCAGATAACCTTTGTGGTCCAAAGTTAACGCTTGCGTGCGAGTAAATTCCATTTTCAAATGACACCTACGCATAACGGTGTTGAGCCACACTGTTTTGAAATGCAGACTCCAAGGTCTATTAGGTTGGTAAAGACCTGATAACCTGATCAGTGATGACAGCGAAGGCCAACATACCACTCTGAGATGAACAGATGACGCCGGCTGGTAAGAGGTCACCAAAATCGGCAAATCATCCTCCTAAAAAACGGTTGTACCAAGAGCCAAAGCCCGCCTGGGCCCGTGGCCTAGGATTACCAGCATTTTTGAAGATCTTACTTCGCATTGCGTGCTTTGTTACTGATTGCAGTCTAAATGCCAAGGAGCTGTGTAATAAATACAGTTCGGACTGATAATAGCATGGCTGTATTGTCACGCAATGAAAACACACACAGCGACGAGCACATAATCTTGGCACGAGAGGAGCACATTGTCAATACAGTGGTGCCTCGCGCTTGTGCCCGAGAAGCTTTCTTTTCGCCGCCCTGAGAGTGCGCATACTCGTGAGCTGACCGTACTAGCTAAACGTTGGACACTCGCACCTCGTGCACCAGGTGTGCGAGAATCGAGCATCGAACGGCCAAAATCGAATCAAACGGAGCGCGCTAGCTTCCTTCGCCGTGACTCGCGCGGAGTCGGACGGTGCAGCGGCCGGCCTTCGGTGCAGTTCCCTTGGAGAGCAGGCTACTGGCTCGGACGGGTCATGGGTGAGCTCCCGCCGCAGGGCGATTTCTTGCCCGTGTCCTCACAATCGCACGCCCGGTCTTCAGACCCCTCTTTGGCCTTCACAAACGAGCGCCTGACGATATCCTGGCCTGCCGCGTCCGCTCAGCGTGGTGGTCAGCCTTCATCAGCGAGCAGCTCCGTCCCTACCGCTCGTACAGAACCCGTCCGTCCTCCGGGCTCTTGGTCGGCGGCGGTACAGATCTGGTCTCTCGTGATGATGCGGTAGGCGTTCGTGCAAGCGGCACTTGACATGGTGAAGAGTATTCACGACGGCCGGCGTTGTACGAGGCATCAGCTCATGAAGTTATTCATGATGGCACCACTCACGTCCGCATCTTCGTAACGTTACAACATAAGATCATCTCTGACCTCCTGGTGCGCTGGTAGACCAGCGGCTCCTTGCGCTGGGACGAGGCAGCAAAGACGACCTTGCACGCTTTCGGAGAGTGTGAGAAAAACTGGACCTTGACCTAGACGTTGTTTTGGAAGCAGATCCTGCTGCCATCTGCCGTGCATCCCATTGACTGGTTCATCCTCGCTGAAAGAACCTCTTGTTTGTGTTCATAATTCCAACTGTAGTCGACCCAATGCTGTCGCGTAAGTATTTCACCATTGGAATGGACGTAAACTATTTGCAGTTAGAAAAGAAAGAAGCCGACATTAGTTCTGCTATACTTTCACGAAGTTATGCTTACCTGAGCTGCGTACATATGGCACCGTTATTTTGATATTCGGTTCATTCCAGTGGCTCAGTAAACAGGGCGCCTTCCTTCCATCCCACCCACGGCCGGTGGGAGGGTTCGCGCGACTTCGGCGCTCGGCGCAAACAGACCCCGACGCGGTGAAAACATGCGCAGTGCGAGGAACGCGGACATCTTCACGCTATCCACTGGTGAAAAACATGGACGGTGCCTGGAACGTGGGCAGCTCCATGCCCCAGACGGGTAAAAACATTGGCTTGTTTTTGATCCAATTCTCTTATGCTGTGCTCCGCACGAATTTCTATTTCATTTCTTCACGATTTTCGTTGGTGCACATCACTTTATATGTTGTGGTGTCTTTGCCGACCAGGGGTGGTAAAACGTGCCGATTTGGTGGATAAGGTCGGCGAAAAATGTATTTTTTCAAGCGAAGCTTGGTACCAAAAATGCCTTTGAGAGAAATTTGAGTGACAGCCACGACAAAATAATGCAGCGCACTATGCAGAACCGAACATAAGGCCTCCATACCTAGCTATTTTGCCTCCCTGGTGACACATTTCGTCACGCAACACAAGTGAACCTTTCCGTTAAGGCTCCTTGTACCCTAGGGCACCATGGTATCTTTTTAGGCTTCATCCCAACCCGGCGAAAAAAAGCCGCTGATTTTTTGTTTGTCGCTCGACTCGGTGACAGATCGGGTCTTCTCCTCTACGACGTTATTAGAGCACCTGGACGGCTTCTAAAATCGCTAATGGATGTCTTCAAACACAGACGCTGTGCAAAGGCACGGTGCAAGTGATCACGTATTTACTTCTATGTGGCCTCAGCGTATCTAGTCAGCAAACGGCCGATATATTCTATCCCCCCGCACACACGTGGAAATGGGGGCAAAATGACCCTAAAAGTCGACGTGCCCTAAAACCCCAATCATCATCACACAAGTGTAAAACCCAGTTCCGTTGTGCAGGTTATTCCACTGCCACCACCGTCGACAAGTTGAGACAGGCGTGCTCAAAAACAAATGCGGTCATAAAACACCTGCGTGACAGCACAGCAGCTGGCCCGGCGCCGTCTCCGGCTGGTGGACGGCTCGTGACAGACCAGAACCTGTGCCATACAGCACAGCCGCTGGCCCGGCGCCGTCTCCGGCTGGCGGACGGCTCGTGACAGACCAGAACCTGTGCCATCGATTTCCAGCTGCCTACATGTTTGGCAGCGTCCGTGCGAAGGCACTCCCATTTAGTGGGAAAATGTGTCTGTGTAATACGTTTGTGTAAGGGGGAAAATAGGTTGTCACATGGCATAAACATAGTTACTACACATTTGAGAAAAGAGGCAAGCATCGTTGCAATACATGCAATCAAAGTTTGTGTATGATTTGGTAAACTGACACATGACGGGTTGCATATATATATATATATATATATATATATATATATATATATATATATATATATGTATCACAATCGCCTTTACATCACTTTATCCTATAGATTACATTTGATAGAAAGGAGAGATGTGAAAATAACATCACAACAAAAACGTTCACCGAAACGATTATTAGCAAACAATGTAACCAACGTGTTAAACCGAGGTCAGTGACTTAATGTAACCTCATGCAGAATTATGCAAGTTGTTGGTGGGATGGCTAGAATAGCATGACGCTTCCTCCTCCGAAAGCGAAACAAATTTTTTTTTATCAAAACTAGTGCCAGAGGATAACCTACGCCAATAACACCTCGTGACCTTTAGATTCTTGAACTCGATTTGCCTGCAAGACTGCTGGACCGATACGGAAACCGGATGAAATTAACATGAGACCACTTTTCGAACACTTATTACTACCATTTGAGAATAAAAGGTCAGTCTATGCCAGTTACCAACAGGTATCTCAACGCATAACTGCAGACAATAAGGCTACATTTTGGGGATACAAATGGGTAAGAACTACTTATCACCAAAGAAAACCTACTGATGGCAAAATCTGCATCCACACGAGCCCGGGTGGGCGTCAATTAGGCCCTTTTCTAAGTTAGTAAGGCTTCCAACACAAATTTCGAACAACAGTGTGGTGACCCCAAGCCGGTAGCATAGCTGTAGCCAACTGTTATAGCCAACCATGTGCTGCAAAAAGCTGTTTGTCAAGGCCACTGACATCAAGCGGATCAAAGTCAAGCCATGGTTGTCTGCAAATGTATCTTTTAGGGCAGCTTTCAAATTAATGCGGGAGTATAGTTTAGGGGACATCATTCGATTTGCATGCAACTTTCTAAACACTTGCATAACTGAAATAGGTCTTGCAAATAATAAATACTTCGAGGGAAATCAATGACCAAATGACCCTACTTCATGTTTTGCGTGAAAGAGTTTGCTGCCTAGATGATGTTTAGGTACCAAAATGATCTTAAAAGTGTTCTCCATTTGTGCAGGTCAGATAAGGTCACTGACCCGAGACAGCCTTTGATGACTGTTTGGTCGAAAATATATTTTGGTTTTGGGTAGCTGCCTTTGAAGGTCCGAGGGCACTTCAAAATCTGTTTTTCTAATGCACTGATGAAAGCCGTGTGACGCCACATCAGCAGGCAAATGGTATCAAACCATAAGCATAACATTAAAATTTGCTGGTTAAGCCAAGTACAGTGTCGTATAGGCTTTATTCAGCACACCTTTCGTGGATACATGCAAGCATACCGCGAATTCAACTCCACTCAAAACTCCACATAGCCTTCCCTGACCTGTAAGGTAGATGCCCTTATTTCCATTACGATCTGAGGTCCCATGGGAGGTCAGATTGGTCCGCCCGGCCCTCCACCCGATCGCGCCGCGTTCATCCGCCTTGGGAACACCGTCTGCAAGTTTTCATTGACGGTTTGGCCTGACATGTCCTGACTAAAATGCATTTAGGGCACTGACCTGACATAACCTGAATCCTAAAATCGTTCGGTATGCGTGAGACGAATGTAAATGTCCGCTCAGTCCCACATTATGCGATGAAAGTGCACATGATCACCAGAAGCGGGTGCAGATGCTCGCGGACACGCGGGACCTCCCCTCAGCAGCGTGCGGGCCCGACAGCTTATGGGCGTGGATCGGCGAGTTATAGACTAGCCCATTTATAGCGCGGGCCTCTGAGGTGGATCTTAGCGACCATCCATATGCGTGCTGTTTCGAGGAAGAACATGCTGTGCATGTCCCGCACCAAGCTGCGATGCCATAACTGCGGCCAGAATGGCAGTGGTATGTCACCACATCACCAGTTCGTAGCCGACATTACTCCTATTGCTTGAGGTAAGCACTGAATATGTCCAGTGGGGTGATCGCACACTGCGTTTGATAACCCTAAGTTCAGCTTCTGTGCGCTGCGCCTTCGGTATGAATTAAGGGTAATATGTGTCGGGGAAGGACACAAATATAGCAACGTCCTCTGATAAAGTCGGGTTGTGAACCGCTGCCGCAGGTCCCGTAAGCAGCAACACCGGCTGTAACATGCTGGAAATCGCTGAAAACAGGGAGCGGCACGTGGGTTGAGCCGTCTTCCAAAATTAAAGACACCACTGGTCCAAGTAAACTGTTGATCATTACGTTGTCCGTACGCCGTATGCCACGGTGGCGTGACTCGCTGAAGTTGCTGAGAGGACCCGGGACAATCAGAACGACGCGTGGACTCGGGTCCCGCCGCAAGCTAGCAACGGAGCCGGAAAAGCCACGGCAATGGCCGTCTTGCTCAGGCTTACATCCCTCCGCATTGGAATACGCTCGATGTAAGCCAATATTTTTGGATTGGATATCTGGCGTGTCAGTCTGAAGCGCCTTGATTCGCATTGTCCTTGCACGAGATATGAATGTGCATGAGGCATCACTAAATTTGGATCAAAGTTATTCATTATCAGCGCGGCACGTTAGTAGCGCACGGACAGCATGTCTTTCCCCAGTGAACCACCGCTGTGGCCCTCAAACCTGAAGTCATACGACAGAGGCTTGCATGTCAAAATCATACCCTTGATCCGGTCGAACTATGGTTCGTTTGGTTCAAGTACCACTCCAAAAACATAACAGCGTAGCTTCGTCTTTTGATTTCATAAATGTTCATAACTGCATTAAATGCTTTGCTTTCCTTGCCGTAGTGGTTCGTTGCCCTGTTCGCTAGACGATGCAGCATTGTGAGCCTCAGTTTGCAAGAGCGCTCTCTCTTCCTCTCTCTCTCTCTCTTCCTCTCCCTCTCCCTCTTCCTCTCTCTCTCTCTTCCTCTCTCTCTCTCTCTCTCCTCTCTCTCTCTCTCTCTCTCTCTCTCTCTCTCTCTCTCTCTCTCTCTCTCTCTCTCTCTCTCTCTCTCTCTCTCTCTCTCTCTCTCTCTCTCTCTCTCTCTCTCTCTCCTCTCTCTCTCTCTCTCTCTCTCTCTCTCTCTCTCTCTCTCTCTCTCTCTCTCTCTCTCTCTCTCTCTCTCTCTCTCTCTCTCTCTCCTCTCTCTCTCTCTCTCTCTCTCTCTCTCTCCTCAGGAACAGCACAGCATTGGCATGCGCTCGGGTGGGAGGGGTGTCAAATTGACCTCCCAAAGGTTTTCCCAGAATGGTTTCCGAACGGCGCGGCGCAGCCGCGCCAAATGTTGCATAGCTGTAGACAATTGAATAGCAGATCGTTTGGCATCAACAATTTATATGTACCTTGTAAGGTCGCTGACCTATGGCAGGTCAAAGTCCAGTCATGGTTTCTGCGAAGCCAATTTTTAGGGAATCGTTCAATATGATGCAACAACGGAGTGTTAGACGAAGCCATACATCGCTGACATGCTTTCTTGCGCAACATAAATATTGCATGAGCAAATAACGTTGACCCAAGGTCAGTTGTAAAGGTCAGACCATGATAAAAACCAAGGTTTTTATTACCCTAGGGCTTGCTGTATGAGATAGTTTCTGGTGCTCATTTCGAATTTATTGATTGCAGGAACCACATTCTACATCTACCATGGACTTCTTAGAGGTCGCAATAGGTCATAGATCTAAAATGGCCCAGGCCAATATTTTGTTTTAGAAACATACTACCTAGCGTAATCTTTGTCACTTATTCAAATGCAAAACTCATAGCAGTCTTGTATGGTCAGGATCATGGTCACCATGATCTTCAAAAGGTGAAATAAGGTCACTGACCTGAACTGAGCACATGACCTTTTGCTTAGAAACAGTTGTCTAGGTTCTGGGGCACTTTGGGACCAACCTGGAATTTGACCTCGTTTGAGCTTATTTAACCTGAAGGCCATGACCTAGGAACCTCAAACTTTGCCCTAAGTAAGTCCACGTACAGGTCAACAAACGCTGTGAGTTTGGTGTATCTAGCTTTTTTAGTTCTCGAGACTTCAGGGGGGTCAAATTGCCTCCCCCCCCCCCCCCCCCCCCCCACCCCAGCGAAGGGTATCTAGCCGGCCACCCAGGCGCGTGTTAAGAGGCGCTGGTGTTCCCACGCCTTGCGTGAAGAGCACTGATCGAACCGCGAGAGCAGTACAGTTGGCATAAAGGTGACTGTGAGGACGCTAATATGTGAATGGAGACTCGGTTAGATTGGATCACCGTCCATGTCAAAGCTAGGCTCATTTTCACTGGGGGAATGACGCTCACATTTGTGGCTGCGGCAATCCCGTCACCCAACTGCTCTGCCCTACTGGGGCTTTTGAATGCGCCTATTGGTATCCAGTGATATTCAGGATCATCATAGCATGTTCGCCTGTAACTTAGCCATGTTCTCTTTCTTGCAACAGCAAAGTGTTTTACAAACTTACAGCGTAGTTGCAAACATTTTACAAACTCACAGAGCACTTGCAAACGTTTTTTCGAACTCCTCTTACAAGCACAATATTTTACCCAACAAACATTTGGCGTGGTAGCTTAATCATGAAACAAATCTGACTTGACGCAAACTTGCAGACAGCGCGCATACGTACGCCTACGGCAGAAGTCCCCTGCAGAAGTGGTACTAATAAGCCGCATCATTTGCAGAGGTCTTCATGTTAATAACCGATTCAGCTCCAACATCAAGTTAATGGCGCAGCCACGGCTCCTAAGTTCACTATGACCCGCCCTGCTAGTTAACAACTCGGCTAGCCTGACTGCACCCCACGAATTATTCACAGCCCTTGACCCATTAGGAACGAGGGCAGTAAAGTTAAGAACAAGTCCACGAACAAAGACGACGACCCGAAATACCGCGAGATGTCCGCATCAGGCAATTTCCGCCTGACTTATTAACATAAGCTGGTCCTCAGCGACCCCTTCATCAGCTCCGGTCCATCAGCGGCCGTGGCCGGCACGCTGTCCGGCCCGGTTAGGCGCTCGCTAACGAGCCGGCAGCGGGCCGGCCACTTACAGACATACGTGACGGCCGTGTCACGGGCCGAGTTCGGGGAAGCGCGCGCCGCCGGCAGGCGAGGGCAGCCGGCGCTGTGACAGCCGGTGGCAGCCGGCGGCGGCGGCGGCGGTGACCGGTGTCAGCCGGCGCCCCGCCCCGGCCCGGGCCGACCCATCCTCGACCTCGGCCTAACGGCGGTCCACTCACACACAAACCCCTGGCACGGGTGTGGCTTGGTGCTGCTGATGGGGGATGGCCGTGTGAGGGGGAGGGGGGGGGGGGGGAGAGTGAGGGACGAGTTTCCGTACGACTTAAGTGCTGCCAGGCAACAGGATCAAGTGACACTTATTTGCCATATTATAGCTACGTGGGATATTCAGATTCCTCCGGACATTTTTTGTGTCATCGATGTCATTACTAACACAAAAATAAAGATCTAATATAGGCTAATAGCGCCATAGTTGCGTTACAGTGCATTTTACCTGCATTTTGTCTTAAACATACTTTTACCCATAAATATACTTCACACATATACCGTACGGATGTTTACATGCAAGAAATCAAGCCATTCAAGAATCAACGCAACTCGAGCTATCCGGACTTTACATCAATGCCGAGATACGAGAAGCATATCTTAAAACCGACCGTCAGCGACGAGATATCTCCGAAGCGAGCGTCCCACGGCTCAGCTGGAGCTCGTCTCATCCGCCCGCAGCTCAGCCAGAGCTCGTCTCATCCGTCCGCAGCTCAGCCAGAGCTCGTCTCACCCATCTGCAGCTCAGCTGGAGCTCGTCTCATCCGTCAAGAAACCAAGCCGGAGCTCGTCTCACCCGTCCGTAGCTCAGCCGGAGCTCATCTCATCCGCCCGTAGCTCAGCCAGAGCTCGTCTCATCCGTTCGCAGCTCAGCCGGACCTCGTCTCATCAACCCGCAGCTCAGCCGGAGCTTGTCTCATCCACCCGCAGCTCAGCCAGAGCTCGTCTCATCCACCCGCAGCTCAGCCAGAGCTCGTCTCATCCACTCGCAGCTCAGCCAGAGCTCGTCTCATCCGCCCGCAGCTCAGCCGGAGCTCGTCTCATCCATCCGCAGCTCAGCCAGATCTCGCCTCATCCACCTGCAGTTCAGCCAGAGCTCGTCTCCTCCGTCCGCAGCTCACGAGCGGCGCCGCCGACGCCTGGCCGCGCCCGAAGCGAGCCGCGTCTCGGCGAAAATCGATGCGGGCGTGATTGTCCGTATAATGGTGTGTCCATAGGGTCCGGGCACGCCCGGGCTTTCCGGGCACGGCGCCGCCCACGGCGGGTGCCGCCATCCGGCTATCGAGCCAACAGCTTGGAAGGAAACGGCGCGCGGCACTAAAACACGCTGTTCGTGACGCCTCTGGATGGAACTGGCGGGCCAAATCGCGGCTTTATGGCAAGCGCTTCACCTCCTTAAGCGTACGTGGAAATCCCCTCGGCTAGCGTTTTTGTCCTTATGATGTCCTGGCAGTTGCATGCGAGGAACTCGTTCCGTGTTTCACGAAATAGAGTTACAAAACGCTTAAATGACCTTCATCCTCTCAATGTCACAAAACGTTGCCAAATGAATGCAATGACCATGGGAGAAATTTGCGTAAGTACATAACGCCAGGTTATGGGACAGACCAAGGTTTACGATTGCATCAAATAATTGAACACAGATAGACAATTGCTGACTTGAACGGCAACCATGAAGTCACAAAGATGTATATTAGATGGTGTCTTTATTTCACATATTCTACCAAAAGGTCGCATTGTCTAACTAGCTACGAAACCCCGTTTCTGTTCTTGCGCCTCAAGACAAGAGGCACGAAGGTGTTGCCAACGGTTGGCTTATGAGGCCTGGTGGTTTATCATCTCTGTGGCGCTATTGAACATAGGACTGGGTGACGTAAACACATGTAGGGTTTGTTATATTCTGCTTCCGCTTATAACTGGAGTCAACCAAATATACCCAACATTGGTTTGCGTCAAAGGCAAGGTCTATGACCAAGCGACCGCAAATAGCCGAGGAGATGACAGCATAATGTGGTGTGCCTTTAAATATCAGTTGTTAGATCGGGCAACACCAAGCCAACGGCGGGCCAGCGCGCACACTCTGTGCCCGATATTCTGATTGAAGTGGGCATATGTGTGCTCATCAATAGCTAGAAAGAGCGCTGTGACCTTTGACCAAGGAAAGACACAATGAGGTCTAACCGCTCATGCTCCCCCCCCCCCCCCCCAGGTGGCTCAAGTTGGGTAAAGAATAATACACATCTCAACTTTAAAGAAAATTTAAGTAGCTTTAGCGAGATAAATTTTGCTTTTGAACATTCCCCGAGGGAACAGAAAGCATCACCCGGGAGTTATTAAGGATATCTTTTCGCGCATGACACTCTCGAGGTCAGGTTTGACCATCGCTTCGAAGACGGCTGCCCCTTACAGCGGCACGCCATCATGCATCAACACCAACGAAAAGCCAAAATGGCCCACACGAAGGCTAAACACAGGCTACAGCAAATACAGTAGTTGATACCAAATCTGTGCTCGCTCACCACAAGCCAACTAGCGCTCCTACCCCAAGAAGAACTAAACGCTCACATAGCGATGGCGGGCACCAAACAGTGCGCTACAGACGGGGGGCTTGAATGAAGGAAGGGCACGGATATGGACGCATGGACCACAAGCCACGCAGCGCACCTACATCAGAAAATGTGCGTGGCCACGTAACAATTGCACACGTCGGTGCACCAGATTTGTCGGTTCCATGCCATCCCGTGCTTGGCACAGCTCGCCAGATGTTCGGTCAGAAGGCAAGTCTGCAGCTGTAGTTCGGATGATAAACATGACATGATGGAACACGCCTGTAGCTGCAGTTCGGATGGTAGACATGACCGGATGGAACACGCCCGCAGCTGCATTTCGGATGGTAGACATGACCGGATGGAGCACGCCTGTAGTTGTAGTTCGGATGGTAGACATGACCAGATGGAACACGCCTGTAGCTGCGGTTCGGCTGGTAGACATGACCAGATGGAACACGCCCGCAGCTGCAGTTCGAATGGTAGACATGACCAGATAAAACACGCCTGTAGCTGCAGTTCGGATGGTAGACGTGACCAGATGGAACACGTCTGTAGCTGCAGTTCGGATGGTAGACATGACCGGATGGAGCACGCCTGTAGCTGTAGTTCGGGTGGTAGACATGACCAGATGAAACACGCCTGTAGCTGCAGTTCGGATGATAAATATGACAGATGGAATACGTCTGCGGCTTGCAGTTGGCATGGTAAACATGCAGTAGGTTTGACCCAGATGGAACACGCCCATCGATCAGGTACAGATCCATAAGGATCTAGTGGGCCAAGTTTCAGCTGTGGGACACGGCCTTTTAGCATTGGAAAGAAGCCTGCGCTCCCACGTGCCCCACAATGCAGCTGTTGCACGACAAGTTGTTCGGTGCATTACCGAGGAACATTAGGCACATAGATGAGACAGTTATTGTCACAGAGATTGTCACAGTTGTTGTCACAGTTATTGTCACAGTTGTTGTTATGACAGTTATACCGTCTTCTGCTCTTGTTTCGAGAAAAGCATTGTAGCCGAAATATGAACCTAACTATATCCCTGTTCTCCCGTTTTTTTTTCCGAGGAATAATGCTAATACTACTGTCCTATCTATTGCACGACAAGGTTCGTTCCCAGCGAACAACTATGAGCGTCAATCATTGCACGTTTTGTGGTGACTTCGACTCATGTAGCTGTTGGCAAGTCTGCGCTTGCACCCGCCTAGCTCGAAGCTGACTGCACTTGGCCCTAAACACGTGTATTGATGATGGTCTTACCTTCCAAGGTCCAGTGCCCCGGATTGTCGCGCACGGGGCACTGGCCACTCGACGGTAATGGGGGGGGGGGGGGGGGGAGGGAGGGGGCAAACCACTTCCACGTGCAGTCCGACTTCACTGGCATCCTGCACCTAATGCAAATGCCTTGAATTAGCTCTTCGCTTTTCCATCTAGCTTGTCACACTACAAACACCTCGCCCGAACACGAGCAATGGCCCGGTTAAGGACGAGAGATGTGACACATGCTAATGGGGGGGGGGGGGGGGGGGGGCTCAGTCGCTACGATTATCACATAGCCTGATGTCCTCACTTATGCCGTGTTCACATGCGCAGTTTGAGGGCTCCAGGACTTCAGGGGAGAAGCACTGCAATCAAACATGAATCGTGCACCTGCCGGGGCAGCCGATGCTGCTCGCGGACCGGGCCCCTCTAGGATCGCAAGCGCGAATGCCCGAGTGCACATGTGCCTCATAAGCCATCTCAACGCGACGTTCTGAAACAAATGTGACTATACTGGCATCCATCTTGGCACTCCGCACATCCAGCCGCATGCAAACTTTGGCCGCCCTGGTTCATTCCATCACCGACACGGCCCCTCCCAGTGTGTGTGTGGGGGGGGGGAGGGGGAGCCACTTTGCACGTGTACCTGCCAGTATCGACACTGGCCGAACTCCAACAAAATACTGGCATGGCCAGCATACAAAATCTGTGGACCTAGGGAACATTCATGCAATGTCCAAACCTCACGTCTGAATGTCAGACATCGCTATAGGAAGTAGGGGGTATTAAACGCGACTACGTGTGCCACGAGCCACCCAAGTCAACTATGTCACGGAAAAGTGAGTGCCCTCATAGCAGCTGCATAGGTCGTGAAGTGCACCAGCTTTCGTAGTCCTAGCTCATCTCGTTATGGACTCCTCCCGTCTGGTACGTGACGGTTGTGTATGTGAGAGGGTGCAGTTGCCAGCTCTGTTGCCGACCGCGCGCAGGTAAATCACGCGTGCCGGTGAGTCTGAAATGTTTCAAGGACCTTGTATGCGAAATCCATTGCATGGAGCACCACCTGACCAACGGAAATTGCTGAGGGGCATCAAAAGGTCTGCGCATGTACCACGCACCGCCCATTGCAGACAGTACCAAATCGCAGGAGCATATCTGCCGGTATGTTGGTCTTGAATATTGTACATACCAACGGTGTATCAAGTTTTGCAACTCGAGGTCCTCCTTATATGGGCACAGCCCACCCCATGTGTGAGAGGTGCAGGCGTGATATTGAGCTGATCTTCTCAACTCCCTTACTCTCGACTTTGCTCCTGACTTTGAGGCTGGCCTCACACGTGCATTATGGCGAGGAAGGGAGGGGGGGGGGGGGTAGGTAGGTCTGATGTTGAGCTGATCTTCTCGATTCCCTTGCTCTCGACTTTGCTCCTGACTTTGAGGCTGGCCTCACACGTGCATTATGGCGCGGAAGGGAGGGGGTGGGGTAGGTCTGATGTTGAGCTGATCGTCTCGAATCCCTTGCTCTCGACTATGCTCCTGACTTTGAGGCTGGACTCCACGTGCATTATGGCGCGGAAGGGGGGGGGTAGGTCTGGTAGAGCTTGAGTTGAGCTGAGCCTCTCGACTCGCTCCCTCTCGAATTCACTCGTGACTCTGACGATAACCGCACACGGCCAAGCAACTGTATCGATGCGTTCAGGAGCGTCGGAGACCCGGAGGCGTCCCGGTCCACACACGTACCTGACGAAGGCTCGCGCCCGCGCAGGCGGGCCGGACACTAACACGATCGTAGATCGCGTCTGCGGTCCTATTCTCGCCGACGGGTGCGCCCGTGCGGCCGTCCATTTGACCCGCACTCGTGACAGTTCAATTTTGTATATCTCTGAGGACCGGCGCGTGGCCCGTGTCAACAGGCGTCAATCGGCTCGAAACCGGCACTGTAAGCTGTCTGCCGTCGCGTCGAATCCGACGATGAAGGTTTAGCGACGATTGGTCCATCCGTGTATGCTCTGCTTGTCCAAATGTTCACACATAATAAACATAAGGACAGGCAGGCTAAAAAAAAACATCGGCGCACATTTGGTCCTGTATGAAATGTCAGCAGAGTGAGTGAATAATTATGGAACGCATGGCACTGAAGCTTTCAGTACCTGAGCGTTTCACTTTGACATATTCTTCGCAATTCTGAAAAACTTATCTTTCGTAGGTCATGCACCATGAATTATCTGTAGCGCCATGGCCTTCGCATTTACGTTCAGGGGCACTCACGGCGGTAGATCATGATGTAGTTCTATAAATACAGCATGTACACATGTACCATAGATGTGTATACCACGTACGTTATACGCACTAACACCTATAAATACTGTTATAGGGGACGTACAAGGCTAAGCTAGGTGCAGTACGCCAAATGAATGCACATTAAACATGCCACACCGAGGGAATAGTCGATTGTTCATATCTGCTGGTAGTTTTTGCTTGTGGTAGTTAACTGATGCCAGACGCCAGTTTATGGCTGGCATCCGGCCATTTCACTCGCGCGCCGCCATTTCTAGACGCACGCTGGGGCCCGACACAAATTTCCTCAACCGGTCTGCGCTGCTTTGGACTTTTTCATCGATTTGGGAGCATCATCAAACAGACGAGCGCCGAGTCGGGCTCCGCTAAACAACATCTCATCGGAAACTGCCAGGCCGAATGTTGTCCGCCTTTTGAGCAGCGAGCGGCGCCGGCGACTCGGCCGCCGCCGCCAATATGACTGGTTCAAATTGGCTTATGAATATCAAATGAGAGAGTGGCCTAGCGAGAGCGCTGTTATGACAGCCGGCACGGCAGATTAGCGAGCTGGCCGAAAAAATGTGAGCGTCCGTGCCGCTTGTTGCTGGCGAGGGGCGTGCTCGTCGAGCGCCGCTGGACGGCGCGTGAGGTCGGAGCAGCTGCAGCCCGATGTTGCATCAAAGCCGGCCGGACAGTCGCCGCCAGCGGCGACGGCGCCCTGCGGGAACGACCCGGCGCACCGTGTCATTAGGAGCGGCCGCCGCGCGGAGCCGGGCGACGTCCGGCCCGCTCGGTGTCCGGTCAGGCGAGGGTTCGGCCAAGCGCTTGTCAGAGATGTGACGTCAGCCGAGTGTCCGGCGTGCCCGCGCCGGAAGCGCGCGTCTGCAGGGGGGGGGGGGGGGAGGCTGTGAGCGGTACGTGCCTGCTCTTCGCTATCAATGCCTTGCACTTCCGGGTAGCTGCTTCTCAAAGCATCTCAAGGGTCAAGAAGACTTCTTCAGCGTACCGCACATGTGCAAAACACACGCAGATCCCGGTGGCTTGCCACCCGACAGCCAATGACCATCCCAGGAACTCTTTGGCCACAATTGGCCCGGAGGAATGAAGGGAATGCGACTTAGTGTTTCGCTTTATACTCGGCTATTTACGCACATATTTTCAGGACCCAAGTCACAAACGGTTTTTTTGTTCTGCGTGGAAATCTGTGCATCTCAGTAAAATCGGTCAACATAACCTCCGTGGCCGTTCGCAACACTATGAATTGTAGAGTGATGTCAAGCAATATATGGCTTGCGTGATAACATCCTCTATGTCCCGGTAAGCGATCATTCGTACTTGGGCTAGCAGCTTCGTGCTTTTTAAAAAGGCATCACTCCCGGAGCATTACTACATTATATCAAGGCATTGCTAGCGTAATCGCGGTGGCACCAGGGTCACGTGCCCTTTCCACCCCGTATCAAATTCATTGCATGCATTAGTTTGTGTGTGAAAAAATGTTGGCAATTAGAAACTGCATGTAGACACGTAAAACTATACTGATCGAAACACAAGATGTTGATGGATGTCATGCATTGTTCCAAACAACTTTCGTTCGTACTTTTCTTGCCGGCAAGAAATTTTGCGCGGCTCCTGCACACCTAAATGAATTTTGGGCCAATATTTTTTGGTTGTGCCCGCCTTCCCCGTCGCAAATTTGCGTTCGCCCCTGGTTACTGTCTTGTTCATCTCAAACAGTGGGAAAAAGCACGTATCCAATGGCTAATCACAAACGTGATCTAATGCCAAGCGTGAATAAAATATCAAAAATACCTTTGCTTGCCAGAGGATTCAGAAGGTGTTGCAGTCCGCAACAGAAAGGCTTAGCACGAGTCATGCCGAGGTAGGCCAACAACACTATTCCTTAATGTATAAACGCGGCGTTGATCTCATCCTGTTGATGGCCACCACGGAGCAGGTATCCCTCATGACACCAAATGAGGCGCTCAGCGTACTGTGAAAGCAAAGAACAGAGGCCGCATCTCACTCGGTTCCGTATTATTCTGATATCTGTCGAACTGATAGCCTGTGGCACATATTCCGCGCGGCGGGTAGCCCTAAAATCAGTCTACTTGTTAGTCTAAAGGTATGGGGCAGTAGACGGACCATCACACTACGATTACAGACGAAGCTAAGGAAATCTTGCAGTTTGATACAGTATTAAGTGAGGTCATGTTTGCATGTGATGCTGTGATGGAAGACATATTAGGCCCACAATACTTGAATTATGCCTCATAAGGTGCTGGTGATGACGGAATCCGCAGGCATTTTAAATGTGTGTTTAACTAAAATGCTATGTTCATTGCATTTTTCATCATATTAACTCTCTGTGTACATTGATTTATCACCTTTTACATTATAAAATATCGTGTCAGTTTACCGCTAGGATCAACTATCAGGCCGTTGGTTTTCCATGACCTTGATTTCAAAGTTGAATGCTTTGGAATGTTCGAGATTCTCTCTGATGCAAAAGATTGTATCCAAAGCACAATTTAGATTGGTGGCGTGAAATAACCTTACAAGGTGAAAGAATGTCATTAACTGGTGAGAACCTCACTTTCAGGGCAAAGGTATGCACCCCCCCTCCCACACATGCCTATCTGTATATGTATATATATATATATATATATATATATATATATATATATATATACGAGACGTGATTCCATTACATGCATATTTTTACCAAGATTCAGAACTAAATTCCATCCAGGTCTGTGACATAGGGGAGACTTTAAATATCGTTTGCAGACCACGTAAGCGTACCAGTAAGCAGACCAGTAAAACCGCAACGTAGAAAAACTATGAAAACCAGAACTAACCACGTTGAGAAACATTTTCTTGTAGATGTAACTTTGAACCAGGGTTCACTTCAACGAACCCCAGCCGGAAGTTATTTGTCAATGATCTGACGTACTTCTCCAAGAAACTTCGGGAACTGTGTAAATTGGCATGCCAGAAAATGTTCCAAGCTGTACGACTATTCGCGAACAATTCCGCAGATACCCACGCACCCAGTGTCTCAAAGACATTCATTACGCGACGGGCAACCATCCTGTCAGCATAACGTCACGAAATCAATGCGAGGGCCAATGCATGGTTTACACAGGCATGAGCAAAAACTGTGATGTCTTGCTTGGACGGCCGTTCGCTCTTTTCCTTGTAAAGTCCTGCGGTTTAATTGCATCATCGTACCTTGCACAGCATTGGTGGGGCATTGACGACATTAATGTTTGGAAATCGCGCTCACGATCGCCAGATATGAACACCTCGATAATTGTATGATTCTTGGCCTTAATCGCCGCAAAGCTAATGTAATGACAGGATTTAAATGTTGTTGTTGTAATGTCATGAATGCCAAGGTGACTTTGAAATACGTTTGCTGGTATACCCGTCCCCATTTTCGCGGGCGTGCAGCTCAGAAAACTAGAGAAGCTTAGGTCTTAAGAAGGGCAGGATTTTGAACAGCGCCGAAAGGCTGTCAAGATGGTTATTTCAGTTGAAAACCCCATTTAAAAGTGGAACACTCCCTACAAACTTCACTTTCACGCTAACGCAACGAATCTAGAATCCATTAACGGCATAAGGTCCTTTAATTGTTCGCGAATAGCTGTACATACGTGTCTGTTTCTTTATAAATTTAAATTAACAGAATCATTGCAAGCCGGCATGCAATTTATCAGGCTTGTCATGATACTCCCTTCACAGAAGAGCGTCCTGGAGCCCAAATAAGATATGTGCTGCCGCCTATTGATAGCCCATCCACCGCGAGATGGCGTTGGCGTACCACACGCGATCTCCCCCTTCGTGAACAGAGACTATCTGCTCTCTCCTACACGACGCCGGCCAACGGCTTGCATCAGCCACTTGCAGGACATTTGGAGGAACAAGCCGGGACATGGCCTGCGACGGCCGTCTCGTCTCCGTCCGCCTCCAGTGTCTGTTCTTGCCGAGAGGTGCCGTTCCGAGCGGCGCGCCACGTAACCGCCGCTGGATTTACAGTTCGGCGGTCAGCCATGTCCAGCACACGGAACGATTACATTTCCAATATATTGATATACCATACAGCGCGTGGTGCAGAGACATGAATACAAGTGAACTGCCACACCGCGCTCAGATCGCGACTCCGCCATTGTCCCTGAACACGTGGGCGCCGAGCCGCGCCGCGCCGCGGTGGCCGGCCTGCGACGGCGCACACACGGCAACACGCCGCCTGAACGTGGTCCCGACAGCCTGGCGCGGCGGCCAGCCACCGAATATCACCGCAGATGAACTGGACAGCGGGCGCCCGCCGACGCGTCCGCGCCTATTATACAACTATACATTGCACAGCCGACCGTGCAACCAGCGGGCCACCTTCGCGTATTGTCAGGGATACGGGACGCGCCGGACCCTAGGAATCCAGCCTTTCCCTGCCAGAGACTTGTAGATTCCATGTCCAGTTACTATCTTGGAAACACTAGTCACAGATACCACCCGAGCAGCATAAGGAACAGCGGAGGGTCGATTATGCCCGTCCCCGGAGCGGCAGACGGACCCCGCTCCGGGAGTATCACCGGGGATGGAATCAGACGCACGGAACGTGGCAGGCTCGCTCCCACCAAATACTTCGGGCAACAGCCGCACTTAATGCCGACGGTGCACTACCGCCTGGGAATGGTCCGACGCACACCCCGCTTGAGCAGGTGGAGCACACGATCGCCGTGCCTGTTATCCCTGCCTGAGCAGGTCGAGCGCCCGGTCGCGGTGCCTGCTAGCCCTGGATGAGCAGGTCGAGCGCCCGGTCGCAGTGCCTGCTAGCCCTGGACGAGCTGGTCGAGCGCCCGGTCACAGTGCCTGCTTGCCCTGGATGAGCAGGTCAAGCGCCCGGTCACAGTGCCTGCTAGCCCTGGATGAGTAGGTCGAGTGCCCGGTCGCGGTGCATGTCCGCGCGGCGGAGCGCGTCACGGGCGCGCGGCTCCGGGAAGCCGAGCCCGGTGAGCTGGGCCAGCGAGTTCAGGAAGTCGGCGGCTCGGCCCAGGTCGCCGTCGCACTCGAGCAGGCCGCGCTCGGCCTCCAGCGCCGAGTGGCCGGCCTCCTCCAGACGCTGAGCCGACAGCGCGAACTCGATCACCTGCCGCAGGCGGAGAGCGCGCGGTTAGCGGCGGGGCACGCGCGGTGAGAAGTTAGACGGCGTCGTGACCCGTCAGTGTCACAAGATCACTGTCGAAGCCAGTGCCACGGGCACAGAAGCAGCGCCGGGAGCACAGATGGCGACTGGAAGCAGAGTTGGCGACTGGGAGCCGAGGTAGCGACTGGGAGCAGAGGGAGCGACTGGGAGCAGAGGTGGCGACTGGGAGCAGAGGAAGCGACTGGGAGCAGGGGGAACGACTGGGAGCAGAGGTGGCGACTGGGAGCAGAGGAAGCGACTGGGAGCAGAGGTGGCGACTGGGAGCAGAAGTAGCGTTTGGGAGCAGAGGTGGCGACTGGAAGCAGAGGAAGCGACTGGGAGCAGAGGAGGCGTCCGGGAGCAGAGGCAGCAACTGAGAGCACAGGCTCATGCCAGGTACGCACAGTCACAATCAAAACGTATGACATCTTCTGTCCCAAACCTGCTGTCAGGACCGCACCGGCAGCTTTAGCATCACAGAATCCCCGTTCGTCCCCCAGATGGAGAGCCCAGGTGAGCCCGTTATTCCCGCCAGGATGACCTCGCCAGGTTCGTCGGGCGCCGCTCGGGCCCCGTTACCACGCTGGCGTCGCCAGGACCGTCGGGCACCGGTCGGGCCCCGTTACCTGCTTCTCGTCACCGTTGAACTGGCTGTGCAGCCGCCTGAGCCGGTCCAGAGGGAAGCCCATCTGACCGAGCTCCTGCAGCCGGGCCTTAGCGGCCGGCTCCAGCCCGTGCAGCGGGTCGGCCGCCTCGGCCGCCGGCTCGGGCCGCGGCACCAGGCCCTGCCGTGTCAAGTCACAAGTCGTCAGCACGTCCGACTATTGGCAGTTCATTGACATTCCAGACATCGTGGCGGAGCACCAGGCCGAACAACGATGTTGACGTAGCAAGGGAAAAGACACATATTGATGTATATGCACTACATGTAGCACACAAAGAACACGTGATCACCATACCACAACCACATCATTTCGAACTTATTGTGAAGCATAAAAATCACATCCGCCACCTACACAAATGTTTGCGAAGAACCAGCTAATAACAAACATTCCGTAAACTGATACGTTTTTGGCGGCATAGCGCAACAAGACACGCGTACCTTTTGGCCTTTAAGCCTTTTACTCGTGAAGAACATATACCACCATTCATGACATTGCTGGAAAATGTGAAATAAAATGGCATTAACAGTTTAATAATTATGTATCATCCAAAGCTAATCTAGTACTCGACTTGCACTCGTGCACCGGCCTTTCCACCCTGATCATAATGACCGAAATTCAACCACAGACCCAGCACGAGGACCTCCCAGAGGAGGCGAGCGTTATCCCCGCCACGCACCTGCGCCGCGGCGGGCCTGTCAGCCGCACACTGCGGCGGCGGGGTGTGCGACTTGGTGCGCTTCACGTCGCCGACCGCGGCCGCCTCGCGCTGCACCTCCTCGCAGAGGTCGGGCACACTGCGACTGCTGCGCAGGCCGGGCGACGCGTAGTAGCGCGTGTAGAACTCATGCAGCTGCTGGGCGTCGGCCTGCGCCGGCGCCACGACGCCGCTCGATGCCGAGGACACGGCCGGGTAGGCGGCCGTCGGCTCGGCGGTGGTCGCCGCAGGGTACGGATTACGAGCCGCGTACGAGCCGCCGCCGCCGCCGGCCGCGCTGTACGCGTACCCGGCGTACCGGTAGCCCGTCTGGTCGGTCGGCAACTTGGCGACCGGGCCATAAGCTGGCCGGCCGTACGCCTGGCCCGGGTACGGCGTGAAGCCGCGCTGGTAGCTGTAGCCGGTGACGGCCGGGCTCGGTGCGGACACCGGCCCGCTGGTGGAGCCGCCGGCGCGCGGGAAGTACTGCTGCGACTGCACCTGCTGCTGTGGTCGCTGCTGGGGCTGCGACTGCGACTGTTGCTGTTGTTGCTGTTGTTGTTGCTGCTGCGGTTGTTGTTGTCGTTGTTGCTGCAGTTGCTGCTGTTGTTGTTGTGGTTGTTGTTGTTGTGGCTGCTGCTGCTGCCGCTGTTGCTGTGCTCCCTGCTGCTGCCGCTGCCGTTGCTGCTGTTGCTGCTGCTGCGGAGGCTGTGGTCCCTGCTGCTGGTTCTGCCGCTGCTCCGCCTGCTGATAGTATGCGGCCGACGAGTGAGATGGGCCGGGTGCGGCGGCGTTGGCAGAAGGCCGGAATACGCAGGCCAGCTCCTCCATGTCGTTGATGGTCTTGAGCTCGGCGCTGTCGAATGGGTCGCTGGCCTGGCTCTCGAAGTCGCGGTAGTTGAAGCCACTGCCGCGGAAGGGTGCGGCGCCGGCGCCCGGCTGCTGCCACGACTGCGGCGTCAGCACGGCCGAGCCTGCCGGCCGCGCGAATGGGTTGAACGGGTTTGACGAGACGACACTCGGCGCCGGCCAGCCGGGCGCCACTGAGGCGGTGGCTGGGGCGGCAGCTGGGGCAGCAGCTGGGGCAGCGGCCGGAGCGGCGGCCGGGGCGGCGGCTGAGGCGGCGGCTGGGACGGCGGCTGGGGCGACTGGGGCGACGGCTGC
Organism: Pollicipes pollicipes; assembly: GCF_011947565.3. NCBI lineage: Eukaryota > Metazoa > Arthropoda > Thecostraca > Pollicipedomorpha > Pollicipedidae > Pollicipes > Pollicipes pollicipes. Next base: position 38,301,680 of record NW_023596576.1, on the reverse strand, counting down.
TGGCGCGGCTGCCGCCGGAGCGGCGGCGGGTTCCTGCGCGGCCTCAGGCGCCGATGACGACGCGTCAGCCGCCGGCGGGCAGGGCACCGTCGCCGTCGCCGTCGGCAGACTCGGCGTGCCGGTGGGAGGCGAGGCAGCCGCCGGCTCCTCCGGCTCCGGTCCGCACGATACTGTCGCCCCCTGCTCCGGCGGCTGAGACTCCGGGCCGGCCTGCACCTCGGCGGCGGGCACGCGCTCTGCCGCCGTCTCACTCTCTTGGCGAGACAACTGTTCACGCCGTCGTCGGAATTCCTCCAGTTTTTCCTCCTCCTCGCGACGTAACCTCTCCTCTTCTTCGGCTAACATTCTCGCCGCTTCTGTCTCCTGCCGCTGCCGTTCCTCTTCCTCTCTCTTAAGCTTTTCCTGCTGTTCCTGTTTCGCTAATTCCTCCAGTTCTTCTTTCTGTTTTTGTTTGGCTGCATCTTTGAGTTCTAAACGTTTCTGTCTTTCCGCTCTTTCGGACAACAGATTTCTTCGACGTTCCTGCACCCAATGTGTAGCCTTTTCCTCCAACTCGAAAGTGTACTGTAGTGGCATTGTGTTTTATCAGCATCATGAGGCAACACCGTGGGCAGTTTCCATTAAATACAAATAACAGATTATTGAGATAAACATACCACCATCCCAACATATATCAGACAGTGGTATGCTCAAGTGCTGTTGCATCTGAGCTTTCAGTGCGAACAATGGCACAGTTACAATTGTGTATCTGCAGTGTCACCATGGTAGCACAAATTCAGACTCAGAAGATAAGAAACAGTCTCGCCAACCAACATTAATTCAAAGACAGTCACGCACACTGACCGTTTGAACGTTAACCTCCGGCGGCGGAAGTGTTCGAAGTGATGCTGGTAGATGAACTTTTCCTGGCGGCCGGCACTGTTCACTAATCTTCACTGGCACTCCATCCATGGTGCAAAAAGCTGCATGAACATTGGAATGTCAAGCATATCTGAATATATGCATTTTCATTTTTGCATTTGGTATGTCTGGGTTATGTCCATTTGATTGCACCACTGTATTATATGGATGGGAACAAAAAATGTGTTGTCAGCGATAACAAAACCTATTTGCTATCACACATACCAACATGTGATGCAGAAGTCAGTGCAACAAGTTTGAATGTCTCATGGCTAGGCCACTGCAATATCCAGCTGAGCATGGTGGTTTGTCACACAGCACCACACTTTGTTGTGGTGCTGTGTCTAAAGTCAGCATTATGACTTTACAGTCATGTTGCAACAGGGATCTGTTCCCTGCTCACCTGTGTGGGATACAAAGGTGCCAACCACTGGGCACAGGATTTGCCCCATTTAGTCTGAGCTGACAATGAAATTAAAGTGCCTTCTAAACACACCAACAATCTAACCACAAAAGGCTTGTTAATAATGATCACCATCTTATGCAACACAACAGGGCAAAAATGTGACACTTATGAGATTAAAAGTTTTCTATCCTCAAGGCATCATTATCATTAACAGTTCTTTTATGAACCAGATGCATTTTTCAATTTAACTGTTTACTCCTTCAAAATATGAATTCAGTACTCTGAGCTGGGCTGGGCTAATGCATGTGTAACTTTAGGGCATTCAAGATAATTAGCTCGTTTTTACTTCAAAAACCAGTTCCAGTAAAATCTATGCAGCAGACTTTGTTCATACATGTTCAATTAAATGGCAAAGAAGAGAGTTGGATACCAAATGACTTCAGTGATCTATAAAAGGCTTGAGTGCTTATGTAGCCATTACAGCTTGTGCATGTCATGTTGCATGTTAATAAATAGTACAGAAAGACATAGAAATGATTCAAAATTTCTTACTGATCCACATGAGTTTCAATGCCAGAGTGATGGGACCCACATCTTCAAAACAAAGCATCCTTTGACATCATGACTAAACATGTCGCACAGATAGACCCCTTTAATACCTTGTTATGACAACTTTTTCAGCATCTCAGATAAACAACAGCCTGCTAGCAAAATGCCTATAATTCACAAAATATTGTATTTAGTCATGAAGTGTCCAACAAAAGAAGGGTCATAGTGTTGCGGTCAACAAGTGGGGTGATCTAAAATGTTGTGTTTGTGCCAAGGCCAAATAAATTGGTAAAATCTGGAGCACATCACATCAATGTAAAAACTGGATCTTGATAAGTCTCCCCAGATGATTGTTATTTACTGATTGTAGCAACTTTGTTCAACATTTTGGCTCATCTGCAAATGGGGCTGATGTTGTCTGGTAAAATTCTGGACAGCTGGAGCACACAAAGCATTGTTGGGCCTTCCGGCTATAAACAACCGTTTGCTGAATCATCCTGGTCAGAAACTGTCGCATTTTGGAAAGTGACATTTTCTGAGACATCCCCATTACATTTGTATCATCCAAATGCAATAGTGCACAAAGTGGCAAGAAATATCAAGGCACAGTTTCCATCAAACAAAAAGCAGCAGTTATTCACTACTTTTGTCCAAACTTTTTCCTGGATAGATTTCTGAGATCAGAGTTCAAAATAAGCAAAGCTTGTTGTACAGACACTGAAGAAATTCTAGTTCAAAAGCAGAAATTTGTGGCAAAGGTTTAATGTGATGTGAGCTTAACATAGTCCACCCCATTTTATGACCTCATCGGACCTCGAAGAGCGACTACCGCCACTGGCTGCAAGCCAACCCAGCCAGGAGCAAACAGAAAGCACAGAAGCAGCTTGAACCCTTGTACCCCAACTTGAGTAGGTTGACAGGCAGGTGCTTGACTGACTGAGTCACTAGGGCAATTCTGCACAGGGCCTGAAATGTAGTGAAGAGGAAGGGGGGAGGGATACAGCAGCTATGGTTTCATAGGAACTGAGGGGTTAAGACTACATGCTTGATGGCTTGCAAAATCCAGATCAAAATTGCCCTCATTCAGTTGACATTTGCCCTCACTCTGACTATGACTATGGGAAGACTCCCAACTAAAAAAAGCTACAGAATATGCCCAGGGTAACAGCAGCATTATAGCCCCAGCATCTAAGAAACATTTTCAGCACATGTATGCCACAGATCTGAACACTCAGACTTTGACAGTACCCATTAATTTTAGCACACCAAGCATGTTTCCAAGGATTATGATATTGCATAATCATCTCTAACAAACATTTACCAGAAACACTTCTCATGCAAAAGCAACAAGACACTTCAGTACAAAATGGCCTGGCCTAAGTTTGGCACATGAAAACATGAGGTTTAGTGCACCAATGTGTCCTAAGCCTCTAGGTCAGTGAAAGGATGTTTTAGACAGGCCCACACTGAACTGATGTACAAGAAGCTTCAAACAGGTTGACTCCCAACCTTGCCCTAGGGTTTACAAATAAATTCCAGCCAACCCAGCACCAGCAGGATTTTTTATTTGTGGACATCGATATCAACAGAAAGATGACGCAAACCAAGCCAAGTTCGAAATGAGCGTCTACACCCCACAATCGAGGGCGACTCCCAAATGGAGCCTTTAGGTTTCATTTGGCCACGGTTTCGAGGTTGAAGGAAGCATGCGTTTTACTAAGGACTACAGTTATGAATTGTCTCCTGCCCCACCTTATCCCACGCGCAACACAGCCCGAATCAGCACGAAGCGAACGAAACACAGCCTGCCCCGCAAAAATATCCCTGGTTACATTTTGTCGCTGCTGCGGCACAACAAGGCCTTAGTAGTGATGGGCAGAGGTCTTAACCAAAGGCCATTCAGAGGTCTCTGTCCACATGCCCGAGAACAGAAGGCAGGAGGGGTGCTGCCCACTATAACTGTTAGGCTGAGGCATGCCCCACACTCTCATGGGAATAAACCTTAGTATTCCACGCCCAAAAGCGGGCTATCCTAAACAGAAAATCTTAGAAAAATGAGCATCAACTCGGAGTTATCAGAAAACCCAGTTGAGCTGTCTATTGTTTCCGTATTTCTGCATTTTTCTTCATGTAAATGTCTGTTTTATGGACATGCCACGGGAAAGCGACCACAGATAGGTGCATATCGGCACGGCACCTCTTCAAATTTGATGAGGACACGTCTATGAAGTAATTAGCTGACGGCCTTAGTTGACCTTAAAGAACCTCTAAGCCAGCCTAAAATTGTCTTTGCATCTGGAAAGGTTTTGTACCACAGCTGCATCTAAAAGAATAAACATAGCCAGAACTGCATCGTGAAAAAGCATCTTTCTAGTAGGCTACTGGTAGACCGTTTTGAACGGTGAGATATCTGACCTGGCTCTTGCGGGGCAGCAGAAATGGTCGGAGTGGACCCTCCACAGTCTTAACGCTTATTTACCCGCACTTAATGTCTGTTTTGGCGTATTAACACAGACTTTATCAGCGTTTATCGCGACAATAGTTTTTACCTTTCGTGACCTCCAGTTGCCTCACCTTTGACCTAAGATGAAAAATTGGTGCGCATTCTTCATGATTCGACAAGAGCTTCACAGCCTTATCCTTTCTTTCTCATCCAGCGTTTGGAAGTTTGAGATCCCCGTGGGGGGGGGGGAGGGGAACTCAACTCGCCCTGGCCGGACGAGGTTGTGTAGTCGGGATCTCGGAGATATTGCGCCAAAGGCTGAGAAGACACTGGTTGTATTGCATCGGACAGGCTCGCAATATATGCTGGTCCATACGTGCCCACTCCCGAATCACTGACGCGTACATCCTACGCACGTGCCTCTGGAAAACAGTGGCGAAAGCATTGCCTTCCGAGTATTCAGGGCACACGTGGGGTGGACGCGTGGGGGCATGCATTTCGTGTGGGCTGTAACGTAGCACAATAGCCGAGGACATGCATTTCGCATCGATCTATGCGTAGGCCGCGCGGCTGGCCGTCTTTGTCGTTGTCGTAGTTTGGCCGACGTTCTCTCCGACTCGTCGGCTGAGCGAGGGCCAGGGGCCTTGGGGTGATTGGGGGCTGTAACCCGAGGCGCGTCCTATTACAGACCGACCCTGGCGTGTCCTTCCTTTGTATGCCGTGAAGAGAAGGGCCTCAGTCCCACAGTTGTCCCAGATCGCAGGTTAGACCAACCCTGGCGTGTGCTTCCCTTGTATGACATGAAGCGAAGGGCTTCAGTCCCACAGTTGCCCCAGATCGCAGGTTACGCGTCTTCCCCTGTATGACATGGAGAGAAGGGCTTCAGTCCCGTAGTTGCCCCAGATCGCAGGCTACGCGTCTTCCCCTGTATGACATGGAGAGAAGGGCTTCAGTCCCACAGGTTACGTGTTTGCATAAACAAAGAAATAAAACTGCTCTCATGTGAACGAACACAATTTCCCCAGCCGTAGACCCTACTGTGGGTAACTGTTCCAATCCGGACCTTGGAATCCTGACCACTACAATCATAAGCCATGAATCAGCCATGAATCGCCAGATCATGACCTCGCTATCCGGGCTCGTACTTTCGTTCAGTCCTGCCGTTGCTCCAGAGCTTGTCTAGATTCTGTACTCAGACGCGCTCACTCGATGACAGGATAGCATCGGAGTTTGAAATGGCGGATGGCTATGTATTTTTTTCCAGCAAGCCGTATGCGGTTTATCTCCTACTTTTACCTCACCCCTTAAAGAGGGGTTCTTCTCTTCGAAACTGTCAGTGATTCGGTGCAAACTCCTGCCCGCTGCTCTGCGTCTCAGGTCAAACAACGCTACAAATAACTTCAGTTTGGCACGGAAATTTTACATAGTTATAGCAAATGATCTAGTTAGCAAATCTTCTTCTCAATTATGACAGATGGCTTGGACCGCACTCGCTGTGCTTTCGCTACGCCGCGCAAACCATTGCTTTCTGTTTTCTTCGACTAAGTTCAGCGCATTGTTTTTTGGAGCGTTCCCTGGAAACACTGGCTGAAAGTAGCAAAACTGCGGGCCTCCATTTTCCCAACCTCCCGACAATGGGGCTCTACACTCACTGACCCTCTCCTTGGTCCCGGCGTGCTTTACCCAGAGCCGGCGTCGAATTACATGTGTGTTGTATCAAAGTCCACTTGTGCGGATCCAGGCGTGCTGAGCTGGCTCACAAGGCAACTTTGCTCCGGGTCCAGGCCAGATAAGAAAAGTAATATAACTTCAGACCAGTTGTTGGTTTCTGCTCATGTTTAACTCAAGCTCAACTTTATATAATGGTTATCGATGTGCGGTAAGGCCTCGGAGCACACGACGTTGCCATCTACGCGACTCGTGAGGTATGTTAGGTGCGTGAGGTCGATTAACACGCATTGGTGATTCAGACATTCCAGAGTCATTCATTCATTCAGTCGCGCTGGCCATTCAGACACTGGTGTCGAGCTCCGGAATAATATAAAAGTGGCTGGTTTTAAGACTGAAATGAACGGTTTCAAGCTCACGGTCACAGTTCCCGACGGAGTGAGCCAACTGTATCCGGTCATACGATACCCGTCGGTTGGTTCGTGGCGTGCCGCTGTGCGTGATCCGCCAATGTTCAAGTTCAATTTACGACCGATCTAGAAAAGATTCTATCAATATCTGAACGGCAATCCATTTGTCTTAAATGACATATCGGTTTAAGAAGATCGAACGCTCATTTTCAGAAAATTAGGGCAAAGACAAAAGTGTGCCTTGTTAAACTTGAATGTTATATTGACCTAATTTCAGAAACACGCCCGTATTTAGCTTTTCAATCCACTGCTCCCAAACATTATGCTCCACAATCCGTTCTCGCTCGAGAAAACTGAAAAATAAGGCTCGCGACGTCATAATGTATTTTCATCTTCTCCTGGCTGCTTATCGGTGCTTTGTACGGCTCTAAAACTTGCAAAATTGTGTCGTGGCCGTGTAATTAACCCATCAACATGTTTGTGTCAAATTTAAAGAGGGTGCCGCATTATACCCCGGTCAATTTGTCGTGGAATGGCCCTTTAGTGAGATCGAGACAACACTGCGGTCTGGGAGAGGTTGGTTGCTCTGCGGGTCCTCTTAAAAAAACTGCGGCGGGCCTACCCGTAGGGTAATAGCCTTAATGCGACCGCCTGGGGAAAGCTATACATAATCAGTCCCAAACGTTGTGACCGTGTGCATTCGCATGGCAACGAGGACATTCAGGCCATTCTCCACCGCTACGTGTCGCGTGTCTATGGCCTATGGCCTAGTCCAGATCTGAATTCACCCGCCGAAGGTTTCAAATTCCATATTGCAGCAAATCCCTATCCCTGGTTGGCAGCGTGTCAGGGCAAAAGTATGAGTGACAAATGCACACATCCTCATAAGCTATCATGCCAATTTAAATACGGTGACTGGATAATAAAGTGTACAAATAATCTATTTTCACCTTTTGACGAGACTTAGAAGATAAAAATCTAGTATTGGACAAAAGTTTTGAAACTTTCACGTAAGAACAGATTCATTAAGAACTTCGTAGCCTAGTAACATTCGCTAACAATGCTTGATCAATCTAACAGATAAGCTTTAACTTAATTCACCCACGTAGTGAACGAATCATCTTCAACAGGAGACAACTGTTTGGTTCACTTCGCCCACCTCTGCCGTCGCCCAGCACTGGTTCGCCAGCATCTGCACGAAAACCCAACTCTCGCGAAAGGTGAACGAGAAGCAGACGACGCCGCCTGCCGTGCCTGTCCGCGAGTTTCGACACGCAACAGGCGATCTGCGCCGCGCGCGGTCAGTCGGAGCTTGTCACCGGGAAACGGACGGCCGCGTGACCGCCTCACGGCACCTAGCATTCCGCCCCACTCATCGACCGCGAACTCCTCCCGCGGAAGTTGGTCCGCTCTCGCCGCTCGCCACTGATCGTCGTCCAGTACTCCGCCCGGCCGCCGCTCACCGTCGTCCAGTGCCCCGCCCGGCCGCCGCTCACCGTCGTCCAGTACCCCGCCCGGCCGCCACTCATCGTCGTCCAGTACCCCGCCCGGCCGCCGCTCATCGTCGTCCAGTACCCCGCCCGGCCGCCACTCATCGTCGTCCAGTACCCCGCCCGGCCGCCACTTATCGTCGTCCAGCACCCCATCCGGCCGCCACTCATCGTCGTCCAGTACCCCGCCCGGCCGCCGCTCATCGTCGTCCAGTACCCTGTTCGGGCGCCGTTGATCCTCGTCAAGTACCTCGCTCGGCCGGCCGCCGTTGATCCTCGTCAAGTACCTCGTCTCTGAGATAAATGATGCGTACGCCTGCCAATAAAGATGGAAGGGTAAGTTAAACAACGTGGGTTTCCAAACAAATCACAGGCCTATTAGTAGAATGGTAGTGCGCGAGCAGGTGCCAAGTAGATTATCTATGAATAAAACGCATAAATTTGTACCTCTCTGTACTGTGCCTCGTAAAGCGATTATCCTGCGACCGGCCAGGGGTCAGACAACCGCGCCCCGCGGGGGAAAGTGACTGCCCCCCACTGGGATGTCCAACTCCCAGATGTCTTAGGAAAAAGCAAGGATGCCGTTGTGAAGATCTCGTCGCAGCACCAAATTTTAGCCATCGGTCAAATGTCAGGTCACTTGAGGCCACGAAAGGAAACAACAGTCGCTCTGATGGATGCAATTAAAGCACATGTTAGCACGTCAAGATGGATATTAAGGGCACATAACTAAGCGTGAGAACTGTGAAAAGTTCATTCCAACCATTTTTGTTCCTCCGCAATGGTCAGTTCAGATCAGGTCGTCGTTCGAAACTGGGCTACCAGTAGACCACATGAACGAGACTTTTTCCTTCACACTGTGTTGTTGACTAAGTTTATTTTATCAGATATAGCTGTGGGACGAAAGAATTGCAGACACAACAAAATAATTTTTGGCTAGCCTAGAAATCAGCCGTAGGAATCAGAAAGCAGGAATCGGCTAATTAAGGTCAAATTCTTGAAACATCCAAATGATAACAAAACTGAAGTGATAACCGGGTGTCAGTCATCAGTACATTGCTTTCCTATGGTCAGAAAAAGTACGTTGTTCACCTACAGGTACTCAAGCTCGCGAGTTGCACACATTATACATATTCTCTTCTACATTTGGGAATGCATTTGTAATGAACTGAGAACTGACGCATTGGTACATGAAATTATGCGTCACCAGTCTCACAAACGCGATATAAAGGTGATTAGACGCATTGCGCTCGTTCAACTAGTCTCTTCGCTACTGACCACAGAGGTCGCTGACCTTGGATGACCTCGTAGGAACTTGTATGTTTTCACGTTATCTGTCCTCATGATGCATTCGAATGATACCACAGCATCTCTTCAGTCGAATATTCACCAACTTTACCTAAAAAACTGTCTTTTTTGAGATCATCATGTGTTTTGCAGAAGGCAGCCATACGGGCAGGTCATGACCAAGGCCGATGGCTACGCTCTGCGGTCATGTGATGGCCGCGCATGTTAGTAATTCTTCCCTCATATGCACACACCAAAACTGCACAAAACGCGTACAAATCTTCATTATTTACGGAAAAAGCAAAAATTCACCTCGCCTCAGGTCACTGATCTCGCTCGTTTTGGTAAATCTGAGATATTAAAACTTTAAGCACCATGATTTGCTATCACTGCAGCAAGCGCAAAAGTTGAGAGCAAACAAGTGCAAGCGCAAAAAGTTACGCGTAGTCCAAGTTTTTTTCAACGCTGGCCTATTTAGCCTGAACTAGACTATTGATCTTGGCAGATCAAAGCCTTAAATTCGCACAGAGGGCGCCAAATTGATACATGATGGTTCATGTATCATAATGGTTCATGCATCATGTATACATGGTTCTAAAAATGTGGTGCTGCGAGTGTTTATTTTGAACTGTGCTCGAAAAAAGATGAGGGAATCAGTTCCCCTGAGCCGGACGGGAGTTAATACCCTGCGTCCATAACTTGCCTGTCCACTACCAGCAATGTGGTCAGTGCAGCCGCGACGTGTAGCGCCAGGATTCGATCCGGTTCTGAGCATTATGCATTTATTTATTTAGTTATTGTAACGGTGCCCCCCACATCGATGCGTGGGCAGTTCCCATGAAAGGTCGCGAGAACTTGCAATGACATCAAGGTCGCAAATCGTCAGTGCGGTGGCATACGCTGAGAAAGTTACTCTTTTATTGGTTCAGGCAGTAAAAGGTAAACAATGGATTTGTTTTGGACTTGGCTGGAAGCTTTTCAGCATCAGCATCATGCTTAGTATCTTTTCCTGGCGAGTATTTACTGAGGCTGTTGAATGATTTAAACTATCACTGATGATGCAGATTATTGTGCTGATGGGTTCATAAGCCGTTTTGAAGCATGCCACAAATGAAATTATGTTATTAAGTTCGTACCCGCTCAAGAGGGGTTTGCCAATGATACCCACGGGCTGCGTTTTGGGCGGTGAAATATCTTTTTTTCCCATTTCGGAAAAAAAACAGTGGCCAGTGGACAAATATATCATCATGACTTTCGAAATAGCAACAAACTTCCCTCGTTTTCGTTCCCGTTCTTGAGCCGTTGCGTTTTCAACAGTCCCCATGCAACGGCGGACAACGCATTCACGAGCCCGATGACGTTGTCAACCTTGAGAGTGGCCCGAGCATACGTTAAGGAATTGTGCTGATTTTTTTTTAGACAAGTCCTGCACACAAATGCCACCATTATCATTACTGTACCGATTAACACATGCAGACACGTGGTGGGGCTCATCCCACCTGTTGCGCATTTGCATGGACAAAGAAAAAAAAACTGTTCTCACATGAACAGACATAAAAATGTTCTCGCCTTAGACGCTGTTGCGTGTGCGCCTTGTTATTATGATCGCGAGAATCATGATCACGGATAAGTCATGAATTGCGAGCTTATTATCCGGGATGCACTCATGATCCAGCTCGAGATAAACATTGAGGCGAGCTCATGATGTGGGCTTGGACCCGGACTTGCACTTCCTTGGATGAACTCAAACCTGCTGTTGATCCGCAGCTTGTGTTCATAGTTTCTGTGGCTTCGACATTCCCTCTCGTCGACAGGATTGTATTAATATTCATGACGGTGAATGACTATTCTTTTCTAGCAAGCCGCATCGACTCATCCCCAGTTTCTAACGAAACGTTTAGAGAGGAGTTCTCTAGAGAGCTGTCGGTAATTTTGCGCATACTCCTGGTAGGTGCTTTGTGGTTTTGGTCAAACGACTCTGCATATGTCTTCGGTTTGGCGCCCAAATTCTGCATATATGTAACAACTTAACAAGTAGATTAGTCTGAATCGTGATGATGGAAAATGGTTTACACCCCACTCGCCATAATACCGCTATGCCACGCAAGCAATTCTACTTTATTCTCTTTTGGCCGATTTCAACCGATTGTTTTCATAGAGCATTCCCTGACGACACTTGTTGAAAACAGCAAAACTGGACGCCTGCACTTCCCCGACCCTCTGGAAGTAGGACTCTATTCTCACTGACCCTCTTTTGGGCCACAGCCTGGATCTGGCGTGGAATAGGATGAGTGCTGTATCGAATTCCATGTGTATGGTTTCAAGCGAGCCAGGGCAGAACTTCGCTCTACTCGAAATTAGAAAAGAAATAGTGCAAATGTAGACCACTTTTTCGTTTCTTCTCACCTTGAGCTGCACCTCAAATTCACACAATGCTTATCGATGTGCTGTGAGGCCTCGGGGCGCACGACATCTCTGCGACTCGTGAGGGACGACAGGTACGTGAGGTCAATTAGCACGCGCTGTCATTCAGACATTGTTCCAGAATTTGTGAGGGATGTCAAAATGACTGGTTTTAAGATTGAAATAAATTATTTCAAAGCCATGGTCACAGCTCCCGATCAGGCCCGGTCAGCCGATGCCGGTCCGCCGACTCGTGCCGTGACGCCGTGCGTGGTCTGTAACGCTTATATTAGATTTGCGATCGATCTAGAGGATATCCCATCGAGTTATTCGTTCAGTCTGCACGGCAATAAGCTGGTCTTGAATTGCATGTCAGCTTGAAGAAAATCGAATGAAACACGTCTTCAAAAACCACGTGGAAGGTTAAACTAGGTCGCTGTAAGTACCTGGATGACCTGAAACGCCAATTAACCCTTGTTTCAGACAGATTAAGGTATTTAGCTTTCTCATGCAGTTTTCCGATCATTGCACTCTACAAACTGTTTTCGCTAGAGTAAATAGAAAACTAAGTTTCGTGACGTCATCACGTATTTTCATCTGCTGTTGTCTCCAATCAGTACGCCATGCGGTTCTAAAGCTTGCAGAATTGCGTTTTAGCCGTCTAATTAATATGCTGACATGTTTTCCGTCCAATTTAAAGGAGTTGCCGTGCTATCTACTTGTCGATTTGTCGTGGAGTGACACATGGATCAATAAGAGTGGTACAGAAGTTATTCATGTCCAATGGATTTCGGTTCTCATCAAATTGCTCGTTTTTGAATTGCTTAACACGTACAAGTAGATGCTGCTATGTACATGCAAGTGTCCGTATATGCTGCGACGGTGTAAACAAACTTTTGATCGTCTCAAGTCATCATTTCGAGAAGGTCAAGAAAAGTGACAGACACCTGCCCGGGTAACAAGCAAGTAAACCTGCTCACGGAATGCTGTCCTCCGTAAGAAACCGGTTTCCTCCCGTTTTCACGCAGTCCCGACTCCTTTCTGTAAATCATTGACACTGGAGTTCACATCTGCGTTATCACCGAGCTAACAATAACTGGCCTGCTGGCGGCCGTGGTCAGATGTCGGCCCCGGTCGGTGCCGCCGCCGGTCAGGCACAGTAACTGTCACTAGTTACGTAACGGCGCAGCGCGATGCGCCGATCGAGCCGCCGGCCGACCACGCCTCGCGTGCGTCGGCCCTGTCGTCATGGCATTGGCCCGGCCAGGACCGGCAACGGCGCCGCGTGACCCTGGCGGCCCCTGCCCCGCCCCGCGCCGCGCCGTCCCCCGTCCTCCGACCGGGGTGGGGGGCCACGCAGAGTAGGTCGCCGGGTGGGCGGGTCCCGGCCGTGTCCTCGCGAGCTCCCCTTCCACAGACTGCCACTCGGGCCTCTGCTGTCCTCCGCGGCCGCGTCTTGTTTCCGTCGATATCCCCGGCTGGCGTCAGAGTTGGTGACCACGACGCAGACTTAAACCGCGCAGTTAGTAAGCCCGAGTCCAGTGGTTGGACTGGGGTCCTATGCGACTGCCGTGCTTGTAGACCACCAGTTAATAAGGATAGGCCCAGTGGTTGGACCGAGACCCTGTTCACGTGCTGTCCATGTAGACCACCGCTTAGTAAGCCTAGGTCCAGTGGTTGAACCGAGTTTCTGCCCACGTGCTGTCCATTTAGCTCACCAGGTAAAGTGCTGGACTCTCCCGTGGATTCGTCCGACCGCCGTGTGGAGGACACGGACAGACAGACAGAATCACGCACACAGACAAATCGTGTTCCGAAACTGAGCTTATACGGCTCGTC
>NW_023596576.1:38278285-38283285 GCF_011947565.3 Pollicipes pollicipes | reverse complement strand
AGCTCATTGTGCGATGCCGTCACAATGTCAGAAGTGATATTCTTGTCAGGTTCCCCTAGAACCATGTTGTCGGTAAATATAGGGCTACAGGGACGCGGTTTTGCAAGATGCGTGGAGCTGAGGGATGGAGAGGGGGGGGGGGGCAAGAACAAATGGCTGAGACTGCCTGCAGAAAACGCTCAAAACAGTTTCCTTCATAGGTTTGCCGCACTTTCTTTCAACAATTGGGGGTAAGGGGATAGCTTTCCTAAATAAGGTTTGGAACTTAACTCCAAAATTGTGATTAATAAAGAACAATTCTTAAAAGGATAAAGTATAAAAATAAGAAACTATATGCATGGTTAGAAGGCACAATTCCCTTCCCCTATCCGAATAGGGAAATGCACGCCTCCGAGGTGGTTAAGTTAAGCACGCTTTATCAACTTATTCTATTAGTTAATACGCGCCCGTGTGGCCGACTAGATACCCTTTGCTCGTGTGGGGGTCAATTTGAACCCCTAAGATCTCAGGAACTAAGAAAGCTAGACGCACCAAATTTGTAGGGTGTATTTGCCTGTACGTACACTCACTTAGCACAAAGTTTCATATCCCTAGGTCATGGCCTTTGGGTCAAATAAAATCAAACAAGGTCAAATACCACGATGGTCTCCAAAGTGCCCCCCAAAAACCTAGATAACTATTCCTAAACAAAAGGTCACCTGGTCATTTAAAGCCAGTAGACCTTGTTTGACCTGTTGAAGGTCATGGTGGCCAAGAACATACAAGACTGCTCTGAGCTTTGCAGTTGAATAAGTATCAAAGGTTACGATGGGCGGTATGTTTCGAAAGACAAAATGTTTACTTGGGTCATTTTATGTCAATGACAGGTTCTGACCTCCTAAGAAGTTCATGGAAAATGTATAATACAGTTCCTGCCATCAATAAACTCGAAATGACACCAGAAGCTATCCCATACAGCAAGCCCGAGAGTAATAAAACAAGTTGGTTTTGACCATGGTCTGACCGGATCGGACCTGACTCATACCGGACCTTAGGTAAACCTAAAATTGCTCATTCAATATGTGTGTTGCCTAAGAAAGCATCTCAGAGATGTATGGCTTTGTCTAACACTCCGTTGCTGCATCAGATGGAACGATTCCCTAGGAATTGACTTCGCTGAAACCATGGCCTGACTTTGACCTGCCATGTTCAGAAGCCTTAGAAGGTACATATAAAATGATGTCAAGCGATCCGCCATTCAGTTGTCTACAGGTATGCAGAATTTGGCGTGACTACGCCGCGCCATGCGGAAACTATTCCGGAAAAACCTTCGGTGGGGGGGGTCAATTTGACCCACCTCCAACCGAGCGCCTGTTAAGTCTTAACCACCTTTCAGTGCTTACTGGCCAGCAAATGTAATTGAGTGCAAATGAACTCCCGATACAAAGATGTATGATGGTCATTCCGCATTGCATTAAGATTGTCTTTGTTTTGTGGTTCATGGCATTAAAAGTCATCTTACAACGGTTTCTATGAGCTTCGGCTCCAGCTGACAATTTAGACGGTTCCAAATTTGGTCAGTGGCAGGAAAGGCATTTTGCTCACCCTTTAAACGACTCCCTAACATGTCATGACGGTATTCTCCGGTGATATCATTACGACCTATCCCGAGACAAATATAAATTCTCCTGTTCAGACTGTCATCAGTAAATAGCACGCTTTCTGATGAAATTAGCCGGTTGATGTGTTCGGCGTGATGTGGTGGAGCTTTCTCCCTCCTCTCTCTCTCTCTCTCTCTCTCTCTCTCTCTCTCTCTCTCTCTCTCTCTCTCTCTCGTCTCTCTCTCTCTCTCTCTCTCTCTTCTCTCCTCTCTCTCTCTCTTTCTCTCTCTCTCTCATCTCTCGTGTCTCTATCTCTCTCCTCTCTCTCTCTCTCTCTCTCTCTCTCTCCTCACTCTCTCTCTCCTCTCTCTTCTCTCTCTCTCTCTCTCTCTCTCTCCTTCTCTTTCTCTCTCTTTGTCCCTGACATTAACTCCCTGACTCACTGATGTAACGGAAAAGGCCATATTCAAATGAAATTAGGGTAACCACCTCGTCCAAAACAGCCAAGGGTCAAGTATTATTACTGAGATCCATCGTGCAGCAGGGTGCTTGATAGTTTTCACACGCCCATGTGTCCACATTTCACACGTCACACGTCACACGTCACCAATTTACGCAGAACATGATACGTTTCCGAAATTGGGCATAACCCGTGCACGTCTTTCAGCTCCCAGCCAGCAGTTTGTGAGCCTTCGTGTATGTTATACCAAACGTATGGTATACGCCCTGTTTGAAGACATCTCCTGTTGAAACGGGAGTGCCACGCCTTACAGTGTTAATAAATGCTAACTCTCGATCACGAATTTCATTGTCTATTCACTTCATGCATCACACAATTGTATTCCAGACGTCATGGCAATAGCCCCTAACAAAACAAGCACCCGGATCTTGCATCTTCCCGGTAAAGGTCTGCCAATATTCGCTTAGAGGAGGCCAAGAAGCCAATAGAGGAGAACCCATACCACTAAATCGGAATCTTGTCAAGGCCATGCGTCGCTCCAGATCGGTATAAAAGGGAAAGTGTTCGGCGTCTCGGCATCAGTCAACAGCTGGCCATCCAGTCGCACACACACCACCCTCCGTCAGAATGAAGGTCTTCATTGTTGCCGCCCTCGTGGCCGTCGCTGCCGCCAGCGACGCCCCGTCTGCCTACCGGGCCCCGTCTGCCTACCACGCCCCCACCGCCTACCACGCCCCCGCTGCCTACAAGGAGCCCGAGTTCGAGCCCTCGCCGTATGCCTTCGACTACTCGGTCAGCGACTACGAGTCGGGCTCCAACTTCGCCGCCAACGAGAACAGCGACGGCAAGCAGACGTCCGGCTACTATACGGTGGCCCTGCCCGACGGCCGCGTCCAGACGGTCAAGTACACGGTCGACGACTACGCCGGCTACAACGCCGAGGTGACGTACGAGGGCGAGGCCCAGTACCCCGAGGAGCCCGAGTACAAGGCCGCCCCTGCTCCCGTCTACAAGGCCGCCCCCGTCTACAAGCCGGCTCCCGTGTACGAGGAGCCAGAGCAGGAGCCCATCTACGCCTACCGTCCCGTCCAGAAGTACAGCAACTAAGCTCAGTGCTTTATGATATTGCTCTGTTTTCAAGCATATTTATTGTGTAACTGGTTAAAAGGTTCTATTGTTTGATGTTGTGAAACAACAAATACATTGGAAGTACAAGCATATCCAGCCTCTTCTATTTCCTTCCTGCACCACATAAGAGCCAACTTCGGGTAGCGAACACATGGGGTTCTAAGACATTTGTGATGCGTCAGAAACTTGTAGCGAACGAAATGCTATATTACTTCTACATTACATTGTGGCGAGAATGGGAGCTCCGAGCACCTGATGCGTGTTTCTGGTATTGGTGAGATACTTCATAACGTCAAACCAAAAGGTCGCGTCGCATTCCAAAAAGGCGACAATTTAGATACGATTTACCTACATCTGACGAGATCAACTATGATGATGACCATAACCCAGATGTGGGAGGAAATAGCCGCCTGTCACTGACCTTGCCCATGTCTGCAACTTCGAGGCTTTCTGAGCTGATTGTTAAATTGCCTGCTACACTGCACCGTTCCGAATCTTGCTTTATCCTTGGAGGACATGGGATGGGCGTGATTACCGTATGCGTGTATAAACTACTTTCGCCTGCCACACGTGGCTTGCACTCGTGTTAATGGCACTGCATTGAGGTAATCTCTCACGCAACATCCGGTGCTCTTTGCCACTTAGCTGAACAGCTCCTAGTCTTCTAGATATCCTTGCAGCTCTTCAGGCCACCTCATCCAAAAAGGATGCCACAAAAGCTGGCAGCTGATTAAGATGGCGTCAAATATCTCGCGGGAAAGCTACCCCACACAACATTGAAAAGAACTTTGTACATAGAGCCCCTCAATGTGCATCAAATATCTATTGGTGTGGAGCACAAACCACCACAAGGTCCCAACCAGTCTATGGAGGCAATGTTTTCGGTCAATATACTGCATGAACCGTCATCAATTAGATGATAAGCTTATGGTGATACTGAAAAGTTAGCTCGATACGCACTGCGATATCCCTTCCATAGGTGCCCGAATATAAGGCCTTCTCTGTTCCCGTTTACAAGCCCGCTCCCGTGTAACCGGAGCCAGAGCAGGAGCCCATCTACGCCTACCGTCCCGCCCAGAAGTACAGTAAAGAGGCTGTGAGCTTTGGGCTTTAGCATATTGCTGCTTGTTTTTGGTTATACTTCTTTTGTGACTGGTTTCAGCACTCTTCCGTTTGATGTCGCATAATATCGAATAAATGGGCAATGCAAACATGTGCTTTAGCGGTTTGCGCATAAAATAATGACCTAGGAACCCATATACAAGAAGCGAGTATAACTGAGATACACACATGAAACGCAGATAAACGTGCATATAGAAATAAGCAGGCTTGACAGCAAAACACTCGAAGCCTTTTGTATGGTATTATTGAGGTCGGTAGGCTCAAAAAATCGAATGACCTTAAAGCGATGAATAATTCTTAGCATGCCCATCATTGTATTTTACTCAGATAGGAAACAATCCTAGCACGAGACAGGCTTGTGACCTTGGTTTATTTAACAACATGCTTCTGACTAAATTTGTTTTACTAGAAGCAGCTATGGGGCAAAAAGATACCAGACACATAGCTAACCTTTTGGGCTAACCCAGGGAACCGCTGAGGTCAACGTAACTTTAACTGGTTCTAAGTTACGAGCGCAATCCTTTTCTGTACTCAGAAATGGTGTGTGAAGTATTGACAGGGGCCTGAGATTGCACAGCTTTTATATACGTGCAACATGGTCGCTTTGACTGTTTACAATGCAGTTGTAACAAACTGAGAACGGCCACGCTGGCGGTGAAGTGATTCGTCACGAATGCCACAAACACGATATATATGTATATATATATATA
>NW_023596576.1:38257984-38275484 GCF_011947565.3 Pollicipes pollicipes | reverse complement strand
TTTAAACTACTCTCACCCATCACACGTGACTTGCACTGGTGTTAATGGTACTGCATTGAGGAAATCTCTCGCATAACTTCCGGTCCTCTCTGCCACTTAGCTGAACAGCTACTAGTTTTCTAGATATCCTGTGAGTTCTTCAGGCCACCTCATTCAAAAAGGATGTAACAAAAACTGCCCGCTGATTAAGATGGCGTCAAATATCTTGGAGGAAATGCTACCCCACGCAACATTCAAATGAACTTTGTACTTAGAGTCCCTCAATGTGCATGAAATATATCTTGGTGTGGAACACAATCCATCACAAAGTCGCAACAAGCCTATGGAAGCAATAATCTCGGGCAATATGCTACTTGAACTATGCTACAGAAGTTTATCATCAATTAGATGATAAACTTCTCGTAATTCTGAAAAGTTAGCTCGATGCGCACTGCGATATCCCTTCCATAGGTGCCCGAATATAAGGCCTTCCTTGCTCCCGTATACAAGGATGCTCCCGTTTACAAACCCGCTCCCGTGTACCCAGAGCCAGAGCAGGAGCCCATCTACGCCTACCGTCCCGCCCAGAAGTACAGCAAAGAGGCTGAGCTTTGGGCTTTAGCATATTGCTGCATGTTGTTAGTTATACTTCTTTTGTGACTGGATTCAGCACTCTTCCGTTTGATGTCGCATAATATCGAATAAATGCGCAATGCAAACATATGCTTTGGCGGTTTGCGCATAGAACAACCACCTAGGAACCCATGTACGAGAAGCGAGTATAATTGAGATGTATAGAAGAAACACAGATAAACGTGCATATAGAAATAAGCAGGCTTGACAACAAAACACTTGAAGCCTTTTGTATGGTTTTCTTAAGGTCGGTAGGCTAAACAAATCAAATGACCTTAAATCGATGACTAATTCTTAGCATGCCCATCATTGTATTTTACTCAGATAGGAAACAATCCTAGCACGAGACAGGCTTGTGACCTTGGTTTATTTAACAACATGCTTCTGACTAAATTTATTTTACTAGAAGCAGCTATGGGGCAAAAAGATACCAGACACATAGGTAACCTTTTAGGCTGACCTAGGAGACCGCTAAGGTCAACCTAACGTTAAATGGTTCTAAGTTATGAGCGCAATCCTTTTCTGTACTCACAAATGGTGTGTGAACTATTGACAGGTGCCTAAGATTGCACAGCTTTCATATACGTGCTAGATGGTCGTTTGACTGTTTACAATGCAGTTGTAACGAACTGAGAACGGCCACGTTGGTAGGGAAGTGATACATCACTAATGTCACAAACAAGATACATATATAATATATATATATATATATATATATATAGATATAGATATAGATATAGATATAGATATAGATATAGATATAGATAGATATATATATATATATATATATATATTTATATATATATATATATATATATATATATATATATATATATATATATATGTATATACATATATCGTGATGATAATCTGCAGTGAACGAAATGACCTCACTGTCTTTACGTGACTTAATTTGATCTCATTATGCAATAGAATGTTATCAGAATATGTTTATGTGCAATATTCGAATTCGGCGCTCAACATTATCAAGTCAAAGCGCATATTTTGAGCCCAACATGTGCGTTGCAGAAGGCACCCATACAGAATAGGTATGTCTTGGGCTGATGCGATGTGCTCACTGATCATATGGTAGTTATACATCTGAGGCCGTACTTTTTTCCTCATATGGAAACACCAAAGCTACATGGATATGCGAAGAAATATGCATTAAATGCAAAGCAACAACAAAAAACATTGACCTTGCCTCAACTCACTGACCTCGGTCGTTTTCACAAGTCTCAAACATACAAAATGTAAGCACTACCATATTTTATTGCAATAGCAAACTAAAGCAATGGCAAATAATCCCCAACAACGCTATGTGTGGTTTAAGTTTTCCTAAGGTGATGACCTTTTAAAGGCCACGCGTCGCTGACAGACAATGCTAACGAACTGCACACATTGACATTCTCTGTCACTAGTTCGATGCTGAACACTGAAAATACCAGTCGTAAAAATGTTTTCTCGCCCCCACCGAGGCCTTACGTGGCCCCAAGCGTTTGTTGGTAATCACGGCCAACATTAAGCGGCAAACACTCATGATCGATGCTAGACGTTTTCCGAAATGGCGAATAAATGTACGTTAACAGATATTGTTGTGAGCAGCAGCTTGCCAGCACTTCTGTTGTCTGCTATGAAGAGAAACGGCCTTAACGGTGATTGTTTTGCCACTGTGACGTAGCCTTCCCTGGAATAGGTGTCTCAAAGCCACCGGAGGTTCTTTATGCCACCTTGAAATCCACTGAACCCATGTAGCCCAACATTTCAATAGCGCAGTTTTTGACATTTCAGGACAACTAGCACCATTTGCTTCATATCTGAACCAAGCCATCTTGAAAAAGCTTGGTTTACACACACAAGTCATGACCTGTTTCGACTGGTTTCACATAGTGCATGACACAACCACTGATAACTTACATCATTGCTGACTCCGTGTTCAAGGACCTGGAACACTGCATTCCTGGGGTAACAGTAAGCGTAGTTCCGAAGACAAAAGTATTCTGAATTCATCAAGTTTACACCCGTTAACACCCGCCTGGGAACCTGGTTAGTTAGTCGCGTTGGTACAACCCTCTTCCCGCAAACCAGGAGCCCGAGCCGAGGTCCATCAACGCCTACCGGGTGGTGAAGAGAACAGCTAGCATCAATTTAAACATCCACAAACATAATTACGCCAAGATAGTGAAAGTCACCTGCGCGCTCAGCTCATTGTGCGATGACGTCACAATGTCACAGGTGATATTCTTGTCAGGTGCCCCTAGAACCACGTTGTCGATAAATATAGGGCTGCAGGGACGCGGCTTTGCAAAATTCGTTGGGCTGAGGGATGGAGGGTGAGGGGGGGGGGGGGAACAAGGAAAAAGGGTTGATTCTGCCTCCAAAAGGCACTCAAAACAGCTTCCTCCACAGATTTGCGGCACTTTCGTTTCACAATTCGGAGCGAGGGATGTGGTTTTCAGAATAAGTTTGGGAAACCAAACCTTCAAATTGTGATAAATGAAGAACAATTCTTAACAATGATAACTCAAAATATCAAAATACATTCATGGTTAGGAGACACAATTCCCTTTCCCTATCTGAATGGAAAGATGCATGCTTCCAAGGTGGTTAGGTTAGGTACACTTTCATTTGATTATCTTATACGAATGACGTTGGAGCGACACATATGAAAGATGCATCCGAGGCTTTCTGCTGCTGACAGTAACAGTGGCTTTGAAGTAAGAGACTGAGCATCACTGTTGTGGGCCTCTCACATTGCCCGTTGCACCTCTGGCTTAATGTATTAATCGGTGGACGGGCGTTATGGTTAGGTAAAACGCTGTGTGTTTCCAGCATATTGCTCATAAAACTAAAGGAAGGTGGCAGAGGTGTCCAAAAATGTCGTTTGCATCTGCTGAGGGCAGTCCTACATGAGATTTTCGCAAAGTGATTGGGATCGTGATATGAAGTGTGAGTTTTGCACCGGTAATAACTATGCGGAGATCGTGAAGGTTGCCTGCGCGCTCAGCTCATTGTGCGATGACGTCACAATGTCAAAGGCGATATTCCTGTCAGGTGCCCCTAGAACCATGTTGTCGGTATATATAGGGCTACAGGGACGCGGTTTTGCAAGATCCGTGGGGTTGAGGGATGGAGGGTGGGTGGGGAGGGGGGGGGGGGGCAAGGACAAATGGCTGAGTCTGCCTCCAAAAGGCATTCAAAACAGTTTCCTTCATAGATTTGCCACACTTTCCTTTCCAAATTTGGAGCACGGGCGTAGTTTTTCGAAACAAGTTTGGAAACTAATTTCCGAAGTTGTCATTAATGAAGAACAATTCTTAAGCACATGATGTGTAAAAATAAGGAACTATATGCATGGTTAGGACGCACAACTTTCTTCCCCTACCCGAATAGAGAAATGCACACCTCCGATGTGGTTGAGTTAATTAGGCTTTGATCAAATTATTTTATTAGTTAACACGCGCCCGGGTGGCCTATTAGGTAACCTTCGCTCGAATGGGGGTCAAGTTCACCCCCCTGAGATCTCAGGAACTATGAAAGCTAAACGCACCAAATTTGCAAGGTGTATTGGCCTGTACGTAAACTCACTTAGATCAATGTTTGATATCTCTAGGTCATGACGTTTCGGTCAAAAAAGTCAAAACAGGTCAAATACCAAGTTGGTCTCCAAAGTAACCCCAGACCCCAGATAATTGTTTCTAAACAAAAAGTCACATGGTCATTTAAAGCCAGTGACCTTGTTTAACCTGTTAAAGGTCATGGTGGCCGACATCATACAAGACTGCTGTGATCTTTGCAGTTGAATAAGCGAAGGTCATTCTATATAAAAAAGGTTACGCTGGGCAGTACATTTCTAAAAAAAACTGTTCACTTGGGTCATTTTAGGTAAATGACCGGTTCTGACCTCTAAAAAGTTCGTGGAAAATATATCATACAGTTCCTGCTATCAATAAACTCGAAATGAGCACCAGAAACTACCTCATACAGCAAGCCCGAGAGTAAAAAGACAAGTTGGTTTTGGCCATAGTGTGACCCTCATACCTTACCTTAGGTCAACGTAAATTGCTCATTCAATAATTGTGTTGCCTAAGAAGGCATCTCGGAGATGTATGGCTTCATCTAACACTCCGTTGCTGCATCAGATGGAACGATTCCCTAGGAATTGACTCCGCTGAAACCATGGCCTGACTTTGACCTGCCATGTTCAGAGGCATTAAAAGGTACATATAAATTGATGTCAAACGATCCGCCATTTCCTTTTCTACACCTATACAAAAATTGGCATGACTACGCCACGCTATACGGAAACCATTCCGGAAAAACCTTCGAGAGGGAGGTTCAATTTGACCCACCCCCACCCAAGTGCCTGTTAAGTCTTAATCTTCTTTCACTGCTTGCTAGCCAGCAAATGTAATTGAGTGCAAATGAATTCCCGAAACAAAAACGTTTGAAGGTCATGCCGCATTGCATTAAAATTTTGTTTGTTATGTAGGTCATGACATTTAAAGTCACATCACAACAGTTTCTACGACATTCTGCTCCAGCTGACAATTTAGACGGTTCCAAATTTGGTCGCTGGCAGAAAAGGCACTTTTCTCACCCTTTAAGCAACTTCCTAACATGTCATGACGGTGTTCTCCGGGGATATCATTCTATCACGAGACAAATATGAAGTCACCTGTTCAGACTGCCATCGGTAAATAACACGACTTCTGATGAAAATAGCCGGATGTGTTCGGCGTGATGTGGCGGGTCTCTCTCTCTCTCTCTCTCTCTCTCTCTCTCTCTCTCTCTCTCTCTCTCTCTCTCTCTCTCTCTCTCTCTCTCTCGTGTTCTTGCTTCCTCTCTCTCTCTCTCTTCTCTCTCTCTCTCATCTCTCTCCTCTTTCTCTCTCTCTCTCTCTCCTCTCTCTCTCTCTCTCTCTTCTCTCTCTCTCTCTCTCTCTCTCACTCTCTCTCTATCACTCTCTCCTCTCACTCTCTCTCTCTCACTCCCTCCTCCTCTTCTCTTTCTCTTTCTCTCTCACTCTCTGTACCTGGCTCCCTAACTCACCGATACAATTGATAAAAACATATTCAAATGAAATTAATGTCACCACCTCGTCCAAGAGAGCCAATTGTCAAGGACTATTACAGAGAGCCATCTTGCAGCAGGGTGCTTAATAGTTTTCACACGTCCATGTTAATGTTCCATGCATGTCAGATCAGTGACGTAGAACATGATATCTTTCCGAAATGGGGGATAACCCGTACACCTTTTTTTCGGCTCCCAGCTAGCAGTTTGTGAGCCTCCATGAGTGTTACACCAAACGTATGGGATACGCCCTGTTTAAAGACATCAGCTGTTCAAACGGGCGTGCCATACCTCGCAATGTTAATAAATACACGCTCTCGAACATTAATTTTATTGTCCATTCACGTCATACATCCCAAGATTGTATTCCAGACGTAATGGCAATAGCTTCCAACAAGACCAACACCCAGATCTTGCATCCCCCCGGTAAAGATCTGTTAATATTCTCTTAGAGGAGGCCAAGCAGCCAGTAGAGGAGAACCCACACCACTAAATCGCAATCTTGTCAAGGCCATGCGCCGCTCCAGATCGCTATAAAAGGGAAAGTGTTCGGCGTCGCGGCATCAGTCAACAGCTGGCCATCCAGTCGCACACACACCACCCTCCGTCAGAATGAAGGTCTTCATTGTTGCCGCCCTCGTGGCCGTCGCCGCCGCCAGCGAAGCCCCGTCTGCCTACCGGGCCCCGTCTGCCTACCACGCCCCCACCGCCTACCACGCCCCCGCTGCCTACAAGGAGCCCGAGTTCGAGCCCTCGCCGTACGCCTTCGACTACTCGGTCAGCGACTACGAGTCGGGCTCCAACTTCGCCGCCAACGAGAACAGCGACGGCAAGCAGACGTCCGGCTACTACACAGTGGCCCTGCCCGACGGCCGCGTCCAGACGGTCAAGTACACGGTCGACGACTACGCCGGCTACAACGCCGAGGTGACGTACGAGGGCGAGGCCCAGTACCCCGAGGAGCCCGAGTACAAGGCCGCCCCTGCTCCCGTCTACAAGGCCGCCCCCGTCTACAAGCCGGCTCCCGTGTACGAGGAGCCAGAGCAGGAGCCCATCTACGCCTACCGTCCCGTCCAGAAGTACAGTAACTAAACTCTGCGCTGTATGATATTACTCTGTTTTCAAGCATGTTTATTGTGTGACTGGTTAAAAAGTTCTATTGTTTGATGTTGTGAAACACCAAATACATTGGAAATGCAAGCATATCCAGCCTCTTCTATTTCCTTCCTGCACCACATAACAGCCATCTTCGGGCAGGGAACACATCGGGTTCTACGACATTTGTGATGCGGCAGAAACTTGTAGCGACCGAAAAGGGACATTACCTCTGCATTGCATTGCGGTGAGAATGGGAGCTCCGAGCACCTGATGCGTGCTTCTGGTAATTGTGAGATACCTCACAGCGTCAAACCAAAAATGTCGCGTCTTATTCCAAAAAGGCGACAATGTAGCCATGGCTGATCTTATGGTGTATGAATAGTGTGTGAAATATTGACAGGTGCGTAAGATCGCATAACTTTTATATACGTTCTACATGGTCGCTTTGACGCTTCACAATGCATTTGTAACGGAGTGAGAACGGGCACGTTGGTACGTGAAGTAAGACGTCACCAATGTCACAAACACGATATATATATATATATATATATATATATATATATATATATATATACGTATGTGGTTCTACGCGGCACACTCGTCTATCTAGTCTTTCCTATACTGATAAAGGAGGTCAAAGGCCTTTGAAAACTTCAGGTGATCTTGAGTAAACGAAATGACCTCACTGTCTTTACGTAACTTAATTTGAGCTCATTATGCAATATAATGTTATCAGAAATGTTTTTTTTGCAAAATTCGAATTCGGCGATCAACATTACCAAGTAAAATCGTCTATTCTGAGCTCAACATGTGCGTTGAAGTAGGCACCCATACAGAATAGGCATGCCCTGGGCTGATGTGATGTGCTCACTGATCATATGGTGGTTATGCATCTGAGGCCGTACTCTTTTCCTCAGATGGAAACACCAAAACTACACGTATATGCGAACAAATATGTATTACATGCAATAACAACAAAAAACATTGAGCTGACGTCAACTCACTGACCTCGGCCGTTTCTACAAATCTAAAACATACAAACCGTAAGCACTATCATATTTTATTGCAATAGCAAACTAAAGCAATGGCAAATAACCCCAACATTGCTATGTGTGGTAAAATTTTCCTAAGGTGATGACTTTTTAAAGACCACGCGTCGCTGACAGACAATGCGAACGTGCTGCACACGTTGGCATTCTCCGTCACTAGTTCGTTGCTGAACACTCAAAATATTAGTCCTAAAACCGTTTTCTCGTCCGCACGGAAACCTTCCGTGGCCCCAAGCGTTTGTAGGTAATCACGGCCAAGCATGCAGTGGCAAACACTCATGATCGAGGCTAGGAGATTTCCGAGATGGCGAATAAATGTACGCTAACAGAGATTACTGTGAGCAACAGCTTGTCAGCACTATTTCATGTCTGCTATGAAGAGAAATGGCCTTATCGGTTATTGTTTTGCCACTGTGACGTAGCCTGCCCTGGAATAGGTCCATCAAAGCCACCGGAGGTTCTTTATAACACGTTGAAACCCACTGAGCCCGTGTAGCCCAACCTTTTAGTCGCCCGGTTTTTGACATTTCTGGACATCTGGCATCATTTGCTACATATCTGAACCAAGCGATCTTGAAAAAGCTTGGTTTACGCACGCAACTCATGACAGGTTTCGACTGGTTTCACATAGTGCATGACACAACCACTGATAACTTACATCATCGCTGACTCCGTGTTCAAGGACCTGGAATACTGCATTCCCGGCGTAATAGTAAGCGTAGTTCCAAAGACAAAAGTGTCCTGAATTCATCAAGTTTACACCCGTTAACACTCGCCTCAAAACCTGGTTAGTATGTCGCGTTAGTACAACCCTCTTCCCGCAAACCAGGAGCCCGAGCCGATGTCCATCAACGCCTACCGGGTGGTGAAAAGGACAGAGGCTCAACTCTGAACTTTAACACACGCCTAGGTAGTGGTCAGTTTAAACATCCACGAACATAATCATGCCAAGATAGTGAAGGTCGCCTGCGCGGATCTCACTGCGCGATGACGTCACAACGTCAAAGGTGATATTCTTGTCAGGTGCTCCTGGAACCATGTTATC
Source organism: Pollicipes pollicipes (assembly GCF_011947565.3). Classification (NCBI taxonomy): domain Eukaryota; kingdom Metazoa; phylum Arthropoda; class Thecostraca; order Pollicipedomorpha; family Pollicipedidae; genus Pollicipes; species Pollicipes pollicipes. The sequence continues at coordinate 38,266,607 of NW_023596576.1, read as the reverse complement.
GGTAAATACAGGGCTGCAGGGACGCGGTTTTGCAAAATTCGTTGGGCTGAGGGATGGCGGGGGGGGGGGGGGGGCAGGGAAAAAGGGCTGAGTCTGCCTCCAAAAGGCACTGAAAAGAGTTTCCTCCACAGATTTGCGGCACTTTCTGTTCACAATTGGGAGCAAGAGTTGTAGTTTTTCAAAATAAATTTGAGAAACTTAATCTTAAAATTTTGATTAGTAAAGAACAATTCTTAAAAATGAACTAAAATATTAAACTACATTCAATTTTAGGAGGCACAATTATCTTCCTCTATATGAATGGGAAAATGCACGCTTCTAAGGTGGTTAGGTTGAGTACATTTTCATCTGATTATTTTATATGGAGGACGTTGGACGACACATATGAAATATTCATCCGAGGCTTTCTGCTGCTGAGAGTAACAGCGGTTTTGAGGTAAGAAAATGAGCATTACTGTTGTGGGCCTCTCACATTGCCCGTTGCACCTCTGGCTTAATGTATTAATCGGTAGACGGACGTTAGGTAAAACGCTTTCTATTTCGAGCGCTATTGCACATAAAAATGAAGGGTGGTGGTAGAGGTGTCCAAAAATGTCGTTTGCATCTCCTGATACCAATCTTACATGTGTTTTTTGCTAAGTGATTGGGATCATGCTATTAAATGTGAGTTCTGCATCGGCAATAATTATGCTAAGATAGTTAAGGTTGCCTGCGCGCTCAGCTCATTGCGCGATGACGTCACAATGTCAAAGGTGATATTCTTGTCAGGTGCCCCTAGAACCATGTTGTCGGTGAATATAGCGCTACAGGCACGCTGTTTTTCCAGATGCGTGGTGCTGAGGGGTGGAGGGAGGGGGGCAAGAACAAATGGCTGAGTCTGCCTCGAAAAGGCGCTCAAAACGGTTTCCTTCATAGATTTGAAGCACTTCTTTTCACAATTAGGAGCAGGGGTGTAGGTGTTTGAAATAAGTTTGGGAAAATAAACCTTAAAATGGTGATCAAATATAAGAATAATTCTTAAAAAGTGATAACTACAATTAGGAAACTACATTCATGGTTACGAGATTCAGCCACCATCCCCTTTCTGAATAGGAAATATCACGTCTCCAACGTGGTTAGGCTATGTATGCTTTCATCAAATCACTGAGTGCAAATGAACTCCTGAAGCAAAAATGCTTGATGGTTATGCCGCATTGCATTGAAGCTGTCTTTGTTTTGTGGTTCATGGCATGCAAAGTCACATTACAACGGTTTCTAAGAGACTCGGCAACAGGTGTCCAAATTTCGTCGGTGGCCAAAAAGGCACTTTCTCACTTTTTCACTCTTAACGATCAACCACGAGACCAATATAAATTTTTCCTGTTTAGACTGTCATCCGTGAATAACACAACTTCTGATGAAATTAGCCGGTTGATGTGTTCGGCGTGATGTGGCGGGGCTCTCTCCCTCCTCTCTTTCTCTCTCTCTCTCTCTCTCTCTCTCTCTCTCTCTCTCTCTCTCTCTCTCTCTCTCTCTCTCTCTCTCTCTCTCTCTCTCTCTCTCTCTCTCTCTCTCTCTCTCTCTCTCTCTCTCTCTCCCGGGCATTAACTCACTAACTTACTGATCAAATTGAAAAGGCAATATTCAAATGAAATTAATGTCACCACGTCGTCCAAAACAATCAAGAGTCAAGGGCTATTACTGAGAGCCATCGTGTAGCAACGTGCTTGATAATTTCACAAGTCGATGTTAATGTTCCATGCATGTCAGATCAGTGACTCCTGAACAATGAATGAACAGAAGAACATGATATTTTCCCGAAATCGGGATTAACCCATACACCTCTTTTCAGCTCCCAGCCAACAGGTTGTGAGCCTTCGTGAATGTTATACCAAACGTTTGAGATACGCCCTGTTTGAAGACATCACCTGTTCAAACGTGCGTGCTATGCCTTGTAGCGTTAATAAATACAAACTCTAGAACATTAATTTCATTGTCTATTCACTTCATGCATCACAAGATTGCATTCCAGACGTCATGGCAATAGCCCCAAACAAAACCAACATCCTGATCTTGCATCCTCTCGATGCAGGTCTGTCAATATTTGCTTACGGAAGGCCAAGTAGCTAGTAGAGGAGAACCCATACCACTGAATCGTAATCTTGTCAAGGCCATGCGCCGCTCCAGATCGGTATAAAAGGGAAAGTGTTCGGCGTCTCGGCATCAGTCAACAGCTGGCCATCCAGTCGCACACACACCACCCTCCGTCAGAATGAAGGTCTTCATTGTTGCCGCCCTCGTGGCCGTCGCTGCCGCCAGCGACGCCCCGTCTGCCTACCGGGCCCCGTCTGCCTACCACGCTCCCACCGCCTACCACGCCCCCGCTGCCTACAAGGAGCCCGAGTTCGAGCCCTCGCCGTATGCCTTCGACTACTCAGTCAGCGACTACGAGTCGGGCTCCAACTTCGCCGCCAACGAGAACAGCGACGGCAAGCAGACGTCCGGCTACTACACAGTGGCCCTGCCCGACGGCCGCGTCCAGACGGTCAAGTACACGGTCGACGACTACGCCGGCTACAACGCCGAGGTCACGTACGAGGGCGAGGCCCAGTACCCCGAGGAGCCCGAGTACAAGGCCGCCCCTGCTCCTGTCTACAAGGCCGCCCCCGTCTACAAGCCCGCTCCCGTGTACGAGGAGCCAGAGCAGGAGCCCATCTACGCCTACCGTCCCGTCCAGAAGTACAGTAACTAAGCTCTGTGCTTTATGATATCACTCTGTTTTCAAGCATATTTATTGTGTGACTGGTTGAAAGGTTCCATTGTTCGATGTTGTAAAACAACAAATACATTGAAAATGCAAGCATATCCAGGCTCTTCTATTTCCTTCCTGCACCACAGAGCAACCATATCAGAGTAACGAACACATGGGGTTCTGCGACATTTGTGATGCTGCAAAAACTTGTAGCGACCGAGGTGCGACATTATTTCTACATTACATCGTGGTGAGAATAGATGCTCCGAACACATGATGTGTGCTTCTGATATTTATGAGATGCCTCACAACGTCGGACCAAAAATGTCGCGTCTTATTCCAAAAAGGCGGCAAATTAGAGACGGCTTGCCTACACCTGACGAGATCAACTATGACGATGACCATAACCCAGATGCGGGAGGAAATAGCTGCCTGTCACTGACCCCGCCCATGTCCGCATCTTCGAGAACTTCTGAGCTTATTGTTAAATTGCCTGCTGCGATACAAAGTGTGGAATGGCTACACTGCACGGTTCCGAAGTTTGCTGAAACTTTGAAGAAGATGGAATTGACGTCATCACCGTGGTGGGTGTTTAAACTACTCTCACCTATCATACGTGACTTGCACTGGTGTTAATGGTACTGCATTGAGGAAATCTCTCGCATAACTTCCGGTCCTCTTTGCCACTTAGCTGAACAGCTGCTAGTTTTCTAGATATCCAGTGAGTTCTTCAGGCCACCTCATTCAAAAAGGATGTAACAAAAACTGCCAGCTGGTTAAGATGGCGTCAAATATCTTGGAGGAAATGCTACCCCACGCAACATTCAAATGAACTTTGTACTTAGAGTCCCTCAATGTGCATGAAATATATCTTGGTGTGGAACACAATCCATCACAAAGTCGCAACAAGCCTATGGAAGCAATAATCTCGGGCAATATGCTACTTGAACTATGCTACAGAAGTTTATCATCAATTAGATGATAAACTTCTCGTAATTCTGAAAAGTTAGCTCGATACGCACTGCGATATCCCTTCCATAGGTGCCCGAATATAAGGCCTTCCTTGCTCCCGTTTACAAGGATGCTCCCGTTTACAAACCCGCTCCCGTGTACCCAGGAGCCAGAGCAGGAGCCCATCTACGCCTACCGTCCCGCCCAGAAGTACAGCAAAGAGGCTCTGAGCTTTGGGCTTTAGCATATTGCTGCATGTTGTTGGTTATACTTCTTTTGTGACTGGATTCAGCACTCTTCCGTTTGATGTCGCATAGTATCGAATAAATGCGCAATGCAAACATATGCTTTGGCAGTTTGCGCATAAAATAACCACCTAGGAACCCGTGTGCGAGAAGCGAGTATAATTGAGATATATAGAAGAAACACAGATAAACGAGCATGTAGAAATAAGCAGGCTTGACAACAAAACACTTGGAGCCTTTTGTATGGTATTATTGAGGTCGGTAGGCTCAAAAAATCAAATGACCTTAAAGCGATGAATAATTCTTAGCATGCCCATCATTGTATTTTACTCAGATAGAAAACAATCCTAGCACGAGACAGGCTTGTGACCTTGGTTTATTTAACAATATGCTTCTGACTAAATTTATTTTACTAGAAGCAGCTATGGGACAAAAGATACCAGACACATAGCTATCCTTTTGGGCTAACCTAGGAGGCCGCTAAGGTCAACCTAACTTTAACTGGTTCTAAGTTACCAGCGCAATCCTTTTCTGTACTCACACATGGTGTGTGAAATATTGACGGGTGCCTCAGATTGCACAGCTTTTACATACGTGCAACATGGTCGCTTTGACTGTTTACAATGCAGTTGTAACGAACTGAGAACGGCCACGTTTGGTAGGGAGAGTGATACATCACTAGTGTCACAAACAAAGATATATATATATAATATATATATATCTCTTGTATATATACATATATATATATATATATATATATATATAATATATATATGTATATCGTGGATGATAATCCTCCAGTTGAACGAAATGACCTCACTGTCTTTACGTGACTTCATTTGATTTCAGTATGCAATAGAATGTTATCAGAATATGTTTGTGTGCAATATTCGAATCGGCGCTCACATTATCAAGTCAAAGCGCTATTATTGAGCCCAAACATGCGCGTTGCAGGAAGGCACCCATACAGAATAGGGTATGTCTGGGCTGATGCGATGTGCTCACTGATCATATGGTAGTTATACATCTGAAGTGCCGTACTTTTTCCTCATATGGAAACACCAAAGCTACATGGATATGCGAAGAAATATGCATTAAATGCAATAGCAACAACAAAAAAACATTGGACTTTGCCCTCAACTCACTGACCCCTCGGTCATTTTCAAACGTCTCAAACATACAAATGTAAGCACTATCATATTTTATTGCAATAGCAAACTAAAGCAATGGCAAATAATCCCCAACAACGCTATGTGTGGTTAAAGTTTTCCTAAGGTGATGACCTTTTAAAGACCACGCGTCGCTGACAGACAATGCTAACGGACTGCACACATTGACATTCTCTGTCACTAGTTCGATGCTGAACACTGAAAAAACCAGTCGTAAAAATGTTTTCTCGCCTCCACCGAGGCCTTACGTGGCCCCAACCGTTTGTTGGTAATCACGGCCAACATTAAGCGGCAAACACTCATGATCGATGCTAGACGTTTTCCGAAATGGCGAATAAATGTACGTTAACAGATATTGTTGTGAGCAGCAGCTTGCCAGCACTTCTGTTGTCTGCTATGAAGAGAAACGGCCTTAACGGTGATTGTTTTGCCACGGTGACGTAGCCTTCCCTGGAATAGGTGTCTCAAAGCCACCGGAGGTTCTTTACGCCACCTTGAAATCCACTGAACCCATGTAGCCCAACATTTTAATAGCGCAGTTTTTGACATTTCAGGACAACTAGCACCATTTGCTTCATATCTGACCCAAGCCATCTTGAGAAAGCTTGGTTTACACACACAAGTCATGACCTGTTTCGACTGGTTTCACATAGTGCATGACACAGCCACTGATAACCTACATCATTGCTGACTCCGTGTTCAAGGACCTGGAACACTGCATTCCTGGGGTAACAGTAAGCGTAGTTCCGAAGACAAAAGTATTCTGAATTCATCAAGTTTACACCCGTTAACACCCGCCTGGGAACCTGGTTAGTTAGTCGCGTTGGTACAACCCTCTTCCCGCAAACCAGGAGCCCGAGCCGAGGTCCATCAACGCCTACCGGGTCGGTGAAGAGGACAGCAGCTCAACTCTGAGCTTTAACGCACGCCTAGGTAGGCATCAATTTAAACATCCACAAACATAATTACGCCAAGATAGTGAAAGTCACCTGCGCGCTCAGCTCATTGTGCGATGACGTCACAATGTCACAGGTGATATTCTTGTCAGGTGCCCCTAGAACCATGTTGTCGATAAATATAGGGCTGCAGGGACGCGGCTTTGCAAAATTCGTTGGGCTGAGGGATGGAGGGTGAGGGGGGGGGGACAAGGAAAAAGGGTTGAGTCTGCCTCCAAAAGGCACTCAAAACAGCTTCCTCCACAGATTTGCGGCACTTTCGTTTCACAATTCGGAGCGAGGGATGTGGTTTTCAGAATAAGTTTGGGAAACTAAACCTTCAAATTGTGATTTATGAAGATCAATTCTTAACAATGATAGCTCAAAATATTAAAATGCGTTCATGGTTAGGAGACACAATTCCCTTTCCCTATCTGAATGGAAAATGCATGCTTCCAAGGTGGTTAGGTTAGGTACACTTTCATTTGATTATCTTATACGAATGACGTTAGAGTGACACATATGAAAGATGCATCCGAGGCTTTCTGCTGCTGACAGTAACAGTGGCTTTGAGGTAAGGGACTGAGCATCACTGTTGTAGGCCTCTCACATTGCCCGTTGCACCTCTGGCTTAATGTATTAATCGGTAGACGGACGTTAGGTAAAACGCTGTGTGTTTCCAGCATATTGCTCATAAAACTAAAGGAAGGTGGCAGAAGTGTCCAAAAATGTCGTTTGCATCTGCTGAGGGCAGTCCTACATGAGATTTTCGCTAAGTGATTGGGATCATGATATGAAGTGTGAGTTTTGCACCGGTAATAACTATGCGGAGATCGTGAAGGTTGCCTGCGCGCTCAGCTCATTGTGCGATGACGTCACAATGTCAAAGGCGATATTCCTGTCAGGTGCCCCTAGAACCATGTTGTCGGTAAATATAGGGCTACAGGGACGCGATTTTGCAAGATGCGTGGGGCTGAGGGATAGAGGGTGGGGGGGGGGGGGGGGGGGGGGGGCAATGACAAATGGCTGAGTCTGCCTCCAGAAGGCATTCAAAACAGTTTCCTTCATAGATTTGCCGCACTTTCTTTTCCAAATTTGGAGCAAGGGTGTAGTTTTTTGAAACAAGTTTGGGAAACTAATTTCCAAAGTTGTCATTAATGAAGAACAATTCTTAAATACATGATATGTAAAAATAAGGAACTATATGCATGGTTAGGAGGCACAACTTTCTTCCCCTATCCGAATAGAGAAATGCACACCTCCGATGTGGTTGAGTTAAGTAGGCTTTGATCAAATTATTTATTAGTTAACACGCGCCCGGGTGGCCTATTAGGTAACCTTCGCTCGAATGGGGGTCAAGTTGACCCCCCTGAGATCTCAGGAACTATGAAAGCTAAACGCACCAAATTTGCAGGGTGTATTGGCCTGTACGTAAACTCACTTAGATCAATGTTTGATATCTCTAGGTCATGACGTTTCGGTCAAAAAAGTCAAAACAGGTCAAATACCAAGTTGGTCTCCAAAGTAACCCCAGACCCCAGATAATTGTTTCTAAACAAAAAGTCACATGGTCATTTAAAGCCAGTGACCTTGTTTAACCTGTTAAAGGTCATGGTGCCCAACATCATACAAGACTGTTCTGATTTTTGCAGCTGAACAAGCGACAAAGGTTACGCTGGGCAGTATGTTTCTAAAAACAAACTGTTCACTTGAATCATTTTAGGTAAATGACCTGTTCTGACCTCCGAGAAGTTCATGGAAAATGTATAATACAGTTTTTGCTATTAACAAACTCGAAATGAGCACCAGAAACTACCCAATACAGCAAGCCGGAGAGTAATAAGACAAGTTGGTTTTGGCCATGGTCTGACTCTCATACCGTACCTAAAGTCAACGTAAATTGCTCATTCAATAATTGTGTTGCCTAAGAAAGCATCTCAGAGATGTATGGCTTCATCTAACACTCCGTTGCTGCATCAGATAGAACAATCTCCTAAGAATTGACTTCGCTGAAACCATGGACTGACTTTGATCTGCCATGTTCAGAGGCATTAAAAGGTACATATAAATTGATGTCAAACGATCCGCCATTTCATTTTCTACAGCTATACAAATATTGGCGTGACTACGCCGCGCTATACGGAAACCATTCCGGAAAAACCTTCGAGAGGGAGGTTCAATTTGGCCCACCCCCACCCAAGTGCCTGTTCAGTCTTAATCTTCTTTCACTGCTTGCTGGCCAGCACATGCAATTGAGTGCAAATGAATTCCCGAAACAAAAACGTTTGAAGGTCATGCCGCATTGCATTAAAATTGTGTTTGTTTTGTGTGTCATGCCATTTAAAGTCACATCACAACAGTTTCTACGACATTCTGCTCCAGCTGACAATTTAGACGGTTCCAAATTTGGTCGGTGGCAGAAAAGGCACTTTTCTCACCCTTTAAGCAACTTCCTAACATGTCATGACGATGTTCTCCGGGGACATCATTCTATCACGAGACAAAGATGAAGTCACCTGTTCAGACTGCCATCGGTAAATAACACGACTTCTGATGAGATTAGCCGGTTGATGTGATCGGCGTGATGTGGTG
>NW_023596576.1:38153450-38256984 GCF_011947565.3 Pollicipes pollicipes | reverse complement strand
AGAGAGAGAGAGAGAGTGAGAAGGGGGAGAGCTCCGCTACATCACGCCGAACACATCAAGCGGCTAATTTAATCAGAAATCGTGTTATTTATGGATGACAGTCTAAGCAGGACAATTTATATTTGTCTCGTGGCATATCATTAAGTGCGAAGAAGCGAGCAAAAATGTTTTTTCTGTCACCCACGAAATTTGGACCCGTCTAAATTGCTACATCGGGCCAAACATTTTAGAAGCCTTTGTGATATGACTTTGAATGGCATGAACCACAAAACAAAGACAAACTTAATGCAATGTGGCACAACCATCAATCATTTTTGTTTCGGGAGTTCATTTACACTCAAGTACAGTTGCTGGCTAGCAAGCAATGACAGATGGTTAAGACTTAACAAGCGCTCTGGTGGGGGTGGGTCAAATTGCCCTCCTCCCCGTCTTGAAGGTTTTTCTGGACTGGTTTCCGTACGGCACGGCGTTATTACGCCAAACTTTGCATAGCTGTAGAAAATCGAACAGCGGATCGTCAGCGAAGTCAACTTCTGGGAAATCCTTCCAGCTGATGCAGCAACGGAGTGTTAGACGAAGCCATACATCTCTGAGATGCTTTCTTAGGCAACACAAATATGGAACGAGCAATTTAAGTTGGCCTAATATACGGTATGAGGGTGAGATCATGGTCAAAACTTACTTGTTTTGTTTCTCTCGGGCTTGCTGTATGGGATAGCATCTGGTGCTCATTTCAAATTTATTGATAGCAGGAACTGCATTAAACATCTTCCATGAACTTCATAGAGGTCGGAACAGGCCATTCACCTAAAATGCCCCAAGTGAACGTTTTGTTTTTGGGAACATACTGCCTAGCGTAATCTTTCTCGCTTATTCATCTGCAAAGCTCAGAGCAGTCTTGTGTTATTTTGGCCACCATGACCTTCAACAGGTCAAAAAAGGTCACTGGCTTTAATTGAGTATGAGATCTTTTACTTGGAAACAGTTATCTAGGTTCGGGGGGCACTTTGGAGACCATCTTCGAATTTGACCTTGTTTGACCTTATTTGACCCGAAGGTCATGAACAAGTAGTTTCAAACTTTTACCTAAGTTACTTTACGTACAGGCCAACACATTCTGTAAATTTGGTGTTTTTAGCTTTCTTACTTCCCGAGATCTAAGGAGGGTCAAATTGACACCCCACCTAAGCGAAAGGTATCTAGCCGTCACGAAAGTGCCCCACAACGTTCAATGATCCTGACATCTTGATATCCGCGTTGTCTTAAGCTGTTTATATTTCTTGATGTTGGTATTTATTGCTCTATGCTCCATTGTTGAGTGTTGATTTTCCATATGTTCCAAGTGCTGTGTACGCTCTCCGTAAACGTGCGTCCTTACTATGTCGGTTATCTGGGTCATGAATTAACCAGTCGGTATTCAGTCACCTTTCCTAGTGAAATGGGGTCTTAGACAAAAGTTGCACTTTCGTCACGTCGGTAACATTTTGGGTATCTAGGTCTGTGGCTTCAGCTCACTGTGATCTAGTTTCAAAAATTGATCAACCCATCCCCGTATATCTTGAGCCGTGTTTTCATTTCATACCACTTCGGTAGCAATCGTTGGCGATTTTATTGAAGTAAACCGGAGAGTTAATGCCGTTGCAAAGTTGGCCAACACCAGCAGTCTGAGGTGCTGTCAGAGCCATCCAAATGATGACTGCTGACGATTGTGAACCTGACGTGTCGCGGCCTGAGTCTGGTGCCATACATTTCCCGTGGTTGCGGCTGGATACCCAATTTGTGAGAGGCATATTGGAAAAACGGAGCCTTTTCAGGGGCGTCCATCGACAGATTACTGCTTACAAATGGTAGCCGATGCTTGAATGGCATATAATTTCAATTTCTGCAGATGGTACTACTCATTAGCTGTCATATTCGGCGAAGACTTCAGATGCCCAGAGGTTGTTATGTATGATGCGCACGAAAGGTGGGGTGATACACATGACATCTGTCCCTACTTTTGTCCGATTCTTCTGCTCGTTAACAAGTGATCGTACAAGACGAGCCGTATAAGCTCAGTTTCGGAACACGATTTGTCTGTGTGTGTGATTCTGTCTGTCTGTCCGTGTCCTCCACACGGCGGTCGGACGAATCCACGGGAGAGTCCAGCACTTTACCTGGTGAGCTAAATGGACAGCACGTGGGCAGAAACTCGGTTCAACCACTGGACCTAGGCTTACTAAGCGGTGGTCTACATGGACAGCACGTGAACAGGGTCTCGGTCCAACCACTGGGCCTATCCTTATTAACTGGTGGTCTACAAGCACGGCAGTCGCATAGGACCCCAGTCCAACCACTGGACTCGGGCTAACAAACTGCGCGGTTTAAGTCTGCGTCGTGGTCACCAACTCTGACGCCAGCCGGGGATATCGACGGAAACAAGACGCGGCCGCGGAGGACAGCAGAGGCCCGAGTGGCAGTCTGTGGAAGGGGAGCTCGCGAGGACACGGCCGGGACCCGCCCACCCGGCGACCTACTCTGCGTGGCCCCCCACCCCGGTCGGAGGACGGGGGACGGCTCGGCGCGGGGCGGGGCAGGGGCCGCCAGGGTCACGCGGCGCCGTTGCCGGTCCTGGCCGGGCCAATGCCATGACGACAGGGCCGACGCACGCGAGGCGTGGTCGGCCGGCGGCTCGATCGGCGCATCGCGCTGCGCCGTTGCGTAACTAGTGGCAGTTACCGTGCCTGACCGGCGGCGGCACCGACCGGGGCCGACATCTGACCACGGCCGCCAGCAGGCCAGTTATTGTTAGCTCGGTGATAACGCAGATGTGAACTCCAGAGTCAATGATTTACAGAAAGGAGTCGGGACTGCGTGAAAACGGGAGGAAACCGGTTTCTTACGGAGGGCAGCATTCCGTGAGCAGGTTTACTTGCTTGTTACCCGGGCAGGTGTCTGTCACTTTTCTTGACCTTCTCGAAATGATGACTTGAGACGATCAAAAGTTTGTTTACACCGTCGTAGCATATACGGACACTTGCATGTACATAGCAGCATCTACTTGTACGTGTTAAGCAATTCAAAAACGAGCAATTTGATTATGAGAACCGAAATCCATTGGACATGAATAACTTCTGTACCGCTGTTATTGACCCATGTGTCACTCCACGACAAATCGACAAGTAGATAGCACGGCAACTCCTTTAAATTGGACGGAAAACATACCAGCATATTAATTAGACGGCCAAAATGCAATTCTGCAAGCTTTAGAACCGTATGGCGTACTGATTGGAGAAAACAGTAGATGAAAATACGTGATGACGTCACGAAACTTAGTTTTCTATTTATTCTAGCGAAAACAGTTTGTAGAGTGTAATGATTGGAAAACTGCGTGAGAAAGCTAAATACCTTTATCTGTCTGAAACAAGGGTTAATTGGCATTTCAGGTCAGCTAGGTACTTACAGCGACCTAGTTTAACCTTCCACGTGGTTTTTGAAGACGTGTTTCATTCGATTTTCTTCAAGCTGACATGCAATTCAAGACCAGCTTATTGCCGTGCAGACTGAACGAATAACTCGATGGGATATCCTCTAGATCGATCGCAAATCTAATATAAGCGTTACAGATCACGCACGGCGTCACGGCACGAGTCGGCGGACCGGTATCGGCTGGCCGGGCGTGATTGGGAGCTGTGACCATGGCTTTGAAATAATTTATTTCAATCTTAAAACCAGTCATTTTGACATCCCTCACAAATTCTGGAACAATGTCTGAATGACGGCGCGTGCTAATCGACCTCACGTACCTGTCGTCCCTCACGAGTCGCAGAGATGTCGTGCGCCCCGAGGCCTCACAGCACATCGATAAGCATTGTGTGAATTTGAGCTGAAGCTCAAGATGAGAAGAAACGAAAAAGTGGTCTACATTTGCACTATTTCTTTTCTAATTTCGAGTAGAGCGAAGGTCTGCCCTGGCTCGCTTGAAACCATACACATGGAATTCGATACAGCACTCATCCTATTCCACGCCAGATCCAGGCTGTGGCCCAAAAGAGGGTCAGTGAGAATAGAGTCCTACTTCCAGAGGGTCGGGGAAGTGCAGGCGTCCAGTTTTGCGGTTTTCAACAAGTGTCGTCAGGGAATGCTCTATGAAAACAATCGGTTGAAATCGGCCAAAAGAGAATAAAGTAGAATTGCTTGCGTGGCGTAGCGGTATTATGGCGAGTGGGGTGTAGACCATTTTCCGTCATCACGATTCAGACTTATTTACTTGTTAAGTTGTTACATATATGCAGAATTCGGGCGCCAAACCGAAGACATATGCAGAGCCGTTTGACCAAAACCACAAAGCACCTACCAGGAGTATGCGCAAAATTACCGACAGCTCTCTGGAGAACTCCTCTCTAAACGTTTCGTTAGAAACTGGGGATGAGTCGATGCGGCTTGCTAGAAAAGAATAGTCATTCACCGTCACGAATATTAATACAATCCTGTCGACGAGAGGCAATGTCGAAGCCACAGAAACTATGAACACAAGCTCCGGATCAACAGCAGGTTTGAGTTCATCCAAGGAAGTGCAAGTCCGGATTCAAGCCCACATCATGAGCTCGCATCAATGTTTATCTCGAGCTGGATCATGAATGCATCCCGGATAATAAGCTCGCAATTCATGACTTATCCGTGATCATGATTCTCGCGATCATAATAACAAGGCGCACACGTAATAGCGTCTAAGGCGAGAACATTTTTATGTCTGTTCATGTGAGAACGGCTTTTTTTCTTTGTCCATGCAAATGCGCAACAGGTGGGATGAGCCCCACCACGTGTCTGCATGTGTTAATCGGTACAGTAATGATAATGGTGGCATTTGTGTGCAGGACTTGTCTAAAAAAAATCAGCACAGTTCCTTAACGTATGCTCGGGCCACTCTCAAGGTTGACAACGTCACCGGGCTCATGAATGCGTTGTCCGCCGTTGCATGGGGACTGTTGAAAACGCAACGGCTCAAGAACGGGGACGAAAACGAGGGAAGTTTGTTGCTATTTCGAAAGTCATGATGATATATTTGTCCACTGGCCACTGTTTTTTTCCGAAATGGGAAAAAATATTTCACCGCCCAAAACGCAGCCCATGGGTATCATTGGCAAACCCCTCTTGAGCGGGTACAAACTTAATAACATAATTTCATTTGTGGCATGCTTCAAAACGGCTTATGAACCCATCAGCACAATAATCTGCATCATCAGTGATAGTTTAAATCATTCAACGGCCGCAGTAAACACTCGCCAGGAAAAGATACTAAGCATGATGCTGATGCTGAAAAGCTTCCAGCCAAGTCCAAAACAAATCCATTGTTTGCCTTTTACTGCCTGAACCAATAAAAGAGTAACTTTCTCAGCGTATGCCACCGCACTGACGATTTGCGACCTTGATGTCATTGCAAGTTCTCGCCACCTTTCATGGGAACTGCCCACGCATCGATGTGGGGGGCACCGTTACAATAACTAAATAAATAAATGCATAATGCTCAGAACCGGATCGAATCCTGGCGCTACACGTCGCGGCTGCACTGACCACATTGCTGGTAGTGGACAGGCAAGTTATGGACGCAGGGTATTAACTTCCGCCCGGCTCAGGGGAACTGATTCCCCCATCTTTTTTCGAGCACGGTTCAAAATAAACACTCGCAGCACCACATTTTTAGAACCATGTGTACATTATGCATGAACCATTATGATACATGAACCATCATGTGTCAATTTGGCGCCCTCTGTGCGAATTTAAGGCTTTGATCTGCCAAGATCAATAGTCTAGTTCAGGCTAAATAGGCCAGCGTTGAAAAAAACTTGGACTACGCGTAACTTTTTGCGCTTGCACTTGTTTGCTCTCAACTTTTGCGCTTGCTGCAGTGATAGCAAATCATGGTGCTTAAAGTTTTAATATCTCAGATTTACCAAAACAAGGGAGATCAGTGACCTGAGGCGAGGTGAATTTTTGCTTTTTCCGTAAATAATGAAGATTTGTACGCGTTTTGTGCAGTTTTGTTGTGTGCATATGAGGGAAGGATTACTAACGTGCGCGGCCATCACATGACCACAGAGCGTAGCCATCGGCCTTGGTCATGACCTGCCCATATGGCTGCCTTCTGCAAAACACATGATGATCTCAAAAAAGACAGTTTTTTAGGTAAAGTTGGTGAATATTCGACTGAAGAGATGCTGTGGTATCATTCGAATGCATCATGAGAACAGATGACGTGAGAACATACAAGTTCATACGAGGTCATCCAAGGTCAACGACCTCTGTGGTCAGTAGCGAAGAGACTAGTTGAACGAGCGCGATGCGTCTAATCACCTTTATATCGCATTTGTAAAACTGGTGACGCATAATTTCATGTACCAACGCGTCTGTTCTCAGTTCATTACAAATGCATTCCCAAATGTAGAAGAGAATATGTATAATGTGTGCAACTCGCGAGCTTGAGTACCTGTAGGTGAACAACGTACTATTTCTGACCATAGGAAAACAATGTACTGATGACTTACACCCGGTTATCACTTCAGTTTTGTTATCATTTGGATGTTTCAAGAATTTGACCTTAATTAGCCGATTCCTGCTTTCTGATTCCTACGGCTGATTTCTAGGCCAGCCTAAAATTATTTTGCTGTGTCTGCAATTCTTTCGTCCCACAGCTATATCTGATAAAATAAACTTAGTCAACAACACAGTGTGAAGGAAAAAGTCTCGTTCATGTGGTCTACTGGTAGCCCAGTTTCGAACGACGACCTGATCTGAACTGATCATTGCGGAAGAACAAAAATGGTCGGAATGAACTATTCACAGTTCTCACGCTTAGTTATGTGCCCTTAATATCCATCTTGACGTGCTAACATGTGCTTTAATTGCATCCATCAGAGCGACTGTTGTTTCCTTTCGTGGCCTCAAGTGACCTGACATTTGACCGATGGCTAAAATTTTGTACGGCGACGAGATCTTCACAACGGTATCCTTGCTTTTTCCTAAGACATCTGCGAGTTGGAGATCCCAGTGGGGGCAGTCGTTTCCCCCCCCCCCCCCCGGGGCGCGGTTATCTTACCCCTGGCCGGTCGCAGGATAATCGCTTTATGAGGCACAATGCAGAGAGGTACAAATATATGCGGTTTATTCATAGATAATCTACTTGGCACCTGCGCACGCACTACCCTTCTAATAATAGGCCTGTGATTTGTTTGGAAGCCCACGCTGTTTAACCTACCCTTCCATCTTTATTGGCAGGCGTACACATCATTTATATCAGAGGCGAGGTACTTGACGAGGATCAACGGCGCCCGAGCGAGGTACTTGACGAGGATGAACGGCGCCCAAGCGGGGTACTGGGCGAGGATGAGTGGCGGCCGAGCGGGGTACTGGACGACGATGAGCGGCGGCCGGGCGGGGTACTGGACGAGGATCAACGGCGGCCGAGCGGGGTACTGGACGACGATGAGCAGCGGCCGGGCGGGGTACTGGGTGAGGATGAATGGCGCCCGAGCGGGGTACTGGGTGAGGATGAATGGCGCCCGAGCGGGGTACTGGGCGAGGATGAGTGGCGGCCGAGCGGGGTACTGGACGACGATGAGCGGCGGCCGGGCGGGGTACTGGACGACGATGAGCGGCGGCCGAGCGGGGTACTGGACGACGATGAGTGGCGGCCGGATGGGGTACTGGACGAGGATGAGCGGCGGGCGGGCGGAGTACTGGACGACGATCAGTGGCGAGCGGCAAGAGCGGACCAATCTAAGCGGGAGGAGTATGCGGTCGATGAGTGGGGCGGAATGCTAGGTGCCGTGAGGCGGTCACGCGGCCGCCCGTTTACGGTGACGAGCTCCGACTGACCGCGCGCGGCGCAGATCGCCTGTTGTGTGCCGAGACTCGCGGACAGGCACGGCAGGCGGCGTCGTCTGCTTCTCGTTCACCTTTCGCGAGAGCTGAGGTTTCGTGCAGATGCTGGCGAACCAGTGCTGGACGACAGCAGAGGTGGGCGAAGTGAACCAAACAGTTGTCTCCTGTTTAAGATGATCCGTTCACTACGTAGGTGAATCAAGTTAAAGTTTATCTGTTAGATTGATCAATCATTGTTAATGAATGTTACTAGGCTACGAAATTATTAATGAATCCAGTCTTAGGTGAACGTTTCAAAACTTTTGTCCAATGCTGGAGTTTTAACTTAAGCCTCGTCAAAAGGTGAAAATAGATTAATCGCACCCTTTGTTATCCAGTCACCGTATTTAAATTGGTATGAGTATGTGTGCATTTCTCACCCATACTGTTGCCCTGAAAAGCTGACAGCCAGGGATAACGATTCGCTGCAATATGAAATTTGAAACCTTCGGTGGGTGGATTCAGATCTGGACTTGGACTACATGATTCGAATGGACTGAAATACATCCGAATATACACGAAGTTCCCGTAGAAATTTTAAAACATCAGTGTCGTAGAATTCCCCACTTTTAAACCGATCGAATAAGTGTACAGATTAATGTGTTCAATGAACTGCCAATGGTACTTACCTGCCTAACTTGGCCAAAAGCATATGAGAAACCAGCCTGCGCATGCGTTGAAGTCTCAGTAATTCATGAGGCATAGCCAAAGTCACGCACTTCTCCATAGCATGCGTTACGGAGAAGTATACAGCTAAGTACGAGAAGAGGTGGACATGGCGTCTCAGTCTTTCTCGCAAGCACTAGCCTGTCCCAGAGGTGCTGTTTTCTGGAAGTGTCAAAAAATTGGGCTGTCCGATCTTTTTTAAATAGAATAACCAATACCTACAGCCAATAATCCTAGTCAGTACCGCGTCTCTGCATTCCCTCTCTTGAACCAAACGAAAAAAGAAACTGATCGTTGATCAGTAATGCGCATCACGGGCTTTCGTGAAGACAATTGTCCCATCACACAGGACATTGCAGGTACCATGTGGGTATCGCAGGTAACGAATGTGCTGGTGCCACCGCGAAACAGGCCGCGCGCGTACCTTGCACCCGCGCTCTACCTCTGTCGGCAAAGAAATTTGTCCTTGCCATCGCCCCATGCACGACAGGAAAATGGCAACACTGCTGGGACATCACAGTACGAGACAAGTCAAAGACGATCAAGCCACAACTGGGCTCATTACCGTCAAGCTCACGCAAGTGAGACGCGAAAAAGTTCTCAACAGGCTGAGAATTGGCCACAGGCACGCGACACGTAGCGGTGGAGAATGGCCTGAATGTCCTCGTTGCCATGCGAATGCACACGGTCACAACGTCTGGGATTGATTATGTATAGCTTTCCCGGGCGGTCGCCTGAAGGCTCTCACCCTACGGGTAGGCCCGCCGCAGTTTTTTTAAAAGGACCCGCAGAGCAACCAACCTCTACCAGACCGCAGTGTGATCTCGATCTCACTGAAGGGTCATTCCACGACAAATAGACCGGGGTATAATACGGCACCCTCTTCAAATTTGACACAAACATGTTGATAGGTTACTTATACGGCCAAGACACGATTTTGCAAGTCTTAGAGCCGTACGAAGCACCGATAAGCAACTATGAGCAGATGAAAATACACTGTGACGTCGTGAGCCTTATTTTTTTAGTTTTCTCGAGCGAGAACAGATGGTGGAGCATAATGTTTGGGAGCAGTGGATTGGAAAGCTAAATACGGGTGTGTTTCTGAAATTAGGTCAATATAACATTCAAGCTGAACAAGGCACGCTTTTGTCTTTGCCATAATTTTCTGAAAATGGGCGTTCGCGATCTTCTTAAACCGATATGTCATTTAGGACAAATGGATTACCGGCCGGCATCGCATGACCGGGCGAAGTCGGCTCACTCCGTCGGGAGCTGTGACCGTGAGCTTGAACCCGTTCATTTCAACCTTAAAACCAGCCACTTTGTTATTCTTCCGGAGCTCTACACCAGTGTCTGAATGGCCAGTACGACTGAATGAATGAATGACTTAAGAATGTTTGAATCACCAATGCGTGTTAATCGACCTCACGCACCTGCCATGCCTCACGGGTCGCGTAGATGGCAATGTCGTGTGCTCCGAGGTCTCACCGCACATCGATAACCATTATATAAAGTTGAGCTGGAGTTAAACATGAGCAGAAACGAACAACTGGTCTGAAGTTGTATTACTTTTCTTATCTGGCCTGGAGCCGGAGCTAAGTTGTCTTGTGAGCCAGCCCAGCACGCCTAGATCCGTACAAGTGGACTTTGGTGCAACACGCATGTAATTTGACGCCGGTTCTAGGCAAAGCCCGCCGGGACCCAGGAGAGGGTCAGTGAGTGTAGAGCCTCATTGTCGGGAGGATGGGAAAATGGAGGCCCGCAGTTTTGCTGCTTTCAGCCAGTGTTTCTAGGGAACGCTCCAAAAAACAATGCGCTGAACTTAGTCGAAGAAGAACAGAAAGCAATGGTTTGCGCGGCGTAGCGAAAGCACAGCCAGTGCGGTCCAAGCCATCTGTCATAACTGAGAAGAAGATTTGCTAACTAGATCAGCTGTTATAATTATGTAAAACTTCCGTGCCAAACTGAAGTTATTTGTAGCGTTGTTTGACCTGAGACGCAGAGCAGCGGGCAGGAGTTTGCACCGAATCACCGACAGTTTCGAAGAGAAGAACCCCTCTTTAAGGGGTGAGGTAAAAGTAGGAGATAAACCGCATACGGCTTGCTGGAAAAAACATAGCCATCCGCCATTTCAAACTCCGATGCTATCCCGTCATCGAGTGAGCGTGTCTGAGTACAGAATCTAGACAAGCTCTGGAGCAACGGCAGGACTGAACGAAAGTACGAGCCCGGATAGCGAGGTCATGATCTGGCGATCCATGGCTGATTCATGGCTTATGATTGTAGTGGTCAGGATTCCAAGGTCCGGATTGGAACAGTTACCCACAGTAGGGTCTACGGCTGGGGAAATTGTGTTCGTTCACATGAGAGCAGTTTTATTTCTTTGTTTATGCAAACGCGTAACCTGTGGGACTGAAGCCCTTCTCTCCATGTCATACAGGGGAAGACGCGTAGCCTGCGATCTGGGGCAACTACGGGACTGAAGCCCTTCTCTCCATGTCATACAAGGGAAGACGCGTAACCTGCGATCTGGGGCAACTGTGGGACTGAAGCCCTTCGCTTCATGTCATACAAGGGAAGCACACGCCAGGGTTGGTCTAACCTGCGATCTGGGACAACTGTGGGACTGAAGCCCTTCTCTTCACGGCATACAAAGGAAGGACACGCCAGGGTCGGTCTGTAATAGGACGCGCCTCGGGTTACAGCCCCCAATCACCCCAAGGCCCCTGGCCCTCGCTCAGCCGACGAGTCGGAGAGAACGTCGGCCAAACTACGACAACGACAAAGACGGCCAGCCGCGCGGCCTACGCATAGATCGATGCGAAATGCATGTCCTCGGCTATTGTGCAACGTTACAGCCCACACGAAATGCATGCCCCCACGCGTCCACCCCACGTGTGTCCTGACTACTCGGAAGGCAATGCTTTCGCCACTGTTTTCCAGGGGCACGTGCGTAGGATGTACGCGTCAGTGATTCGGGAGTGGGCACGTATGGACCAGCAGATATTGCGAGCCTGTCCGATGCAATACAACCAGTGTCTTCTCAGCCTTTGGAGCAATATCTCCGAGATCCCGACTACACAACCACCCCCGGCCAGGGCGAGTTGGGTTCCCCTCCCCCCCCCCCCCCCCCCCCCCCCCACTGGGATCTCAAACTTCCAAACGCTGGATGAGAAAGAAAGGATAAGGCTGTGAAGCTCTTGTCGAATCATGAAGAATGCGCACCAATTTTTCATCTTAGGTCAAAGGTGAGGCAACTGGAGGTCACGAAAGGTAAAAACTATTGTCGCGATAAACGCTGATAAAGTCTGTGTTAATACGCCAAAACAGACATTAAGTGCGGGTAAATAAGCGTTAAGACTGTGGAGGGTCCACTCCGACCATTTCTGCTGCCCCGCAAGAGCCAGGTCAGATATCTCACCGTTCAAAACGGTCTACCAGTAGCCTACTAGAAAGACGCTTTTTCACGATGCAGTTCTGGCTATGTTTATTCTTTTAGATGCAGCTGTGGTACAAAACTTTTCCAGATGCAAAGACAATTTTAGGCTGGCTTAGAGGTTCTTTAAGGTCAACTAAGGCCGTCAGCTAATTACTTCATAGACGTGTCCTCATCAAATTTGAAGAGGTGCCGTGCCGATATGCACCTGTCTGTGGTCGCTTTCCCGTGGCATGTCCATAAAACAGACGACATTTACATGAAGAAAAATGCAGAAATACGGAAACAATAGACAGCTCAACTGGGTTTTCTGATAACTCCGAGTTGATGTCCATTTTTCTAAGATTTTCTGTTTAAGATAGCCCGCTTTTGGGCGTGGAATACTAAGGTTTATTCCCATGAAAGTGTGGGGCATGCCTCAGCCTAACAGTTATAGTGGGCAGCACCCCTCCTGCCTTCTGTTCTCGGGCATGTGGACAGAGACCTCTGAATGGCCTTTGGTTAAGACCTCTGCCCATCACTACTAAGGCCTTGTTGTGCCGCAGCAGCGACAAAATGTAACCAGGGATATTTTTGCGGGGCAGGCTGTGTTTCGTTCGCTTCGTGCTGATTCGGGCTGTGTTGCGCTTGGGATAAGGTGGGGCAGGAGATAATTCAGAACTGTAGTCCTTAGTAAAACGCATGCTTCCTTCAACCTCGAAACCGTGGCCAAATGAAACCTAAAGGCTCCATTTGGGAGTCGCCCTCGATTGTGGGGTGTAGACGCTCATTTCGAACTTGGCTTGGTTTGCGTCATCTTTCTGTTGATATCGATGTCCATAAATAAAAAATCCTGCTGGTGCTGGGTTGGCTGGAATTTATTTGTAAACCCTAGGGCAAGGTTGGGAGTCAACCTGTTTGAAGCTTCTTGTACATCAGTTCAGTGTGGGCCTGTCTAAAACATCCTTTCACTGACCTAGAGGCTTAGGACACATTGGTGCACTAAACCTCATGTTTTCATGTGCCAAACTTAGGCCAGGCCATTTTGTACTGAATTGTCTTGTTGCTTTTGCATGAGAAGTGTTTCTGGTAAATGTTTGTTAGAAATGATTATGCAATATCATAATCCTTGGAAACATGCTTGGTGTGCTAAAATTAATGGGTACTGTCAAAGTCTGAGTGTTCAGATCTGTGGCATACATGTGCTGAAAATGTTTCTTAGATGCTGGGGCTATAATGCTGCTGTTACCCTGGGCATATTCTGTAGCTTTTTTTAGTTGGGAGTCTTCCCATAATCATAGTCAGAGTGAGGGCAAATGTCAATTGAATGAGGGCAATTTTGACCTGGATTTTGCAAGCCATCAAGCATGTAGTCTTAACCCCTCAGTTCCTATGAAACCATAGCTGCTGTATCCCTCCCCCCTTCCTCTTCACTACATTTCAGGCCCTGTGCAGAATTGCCCTAGTGACTCAGTCAGTCAAGCACCTGCCTGTCAACCTACTCAAGTTGGGGTACAAGGGTTCAAGCTGCTTCTGTGCTTTCTGTTTGCTCCTGGCTGGGTTGGCTTGCAGCCAGTGGCGGTAGTCGCTCTTTGAGGTCCGATGAGGCCATAAAATGGGGTGGACTATGTTAAGCTCACATCACATTAAACCTTTGCCACAAATTTCTGCTTTTGGACTAGAATTTCTTTATCAGATGGAGGGGGCAGTGTCTGTACAACAAGCTTTGCTTATTTTGAACTCTGATCTCAGAAATCTATCCAGGAAAAAGTTTGGACAAAAGTAGTGAATAAATGCTGCTTTTTGTTTGATGGAAACTGTGCCTTGATATTTCTTGCCACTTTGTGCACTATTGCATTTGGATGATACAAATGTAATGGGGATGTCTCAGAAAATGTCACTTTCCAAAATGCGACAGTTTCTGACCAGGATGATTCAGCAAACGGTTGTTTATGGCCGGAAGGCCCAACAATGCTTTGTGTGCTCCAGCTGTCCAGAATTTTGCCAGACAACATCAGCCCCATTTGCAGATGAGCCAAAATGTTGAACAAAGTTGCTACAATCAGTAAATAACAATCATCTGGGGAGACTTATCAAGATCCAGTTTTTACATTGATGTGATGTACTCCAGATTTTACCAATTTATTTGGCCTTGGCACAAACACAACATTTTAGATCACCCCACTTGTTGACCGCAACACTATGACCCTTCTTTTGTTGGACACTTCATGACTAAATACAATATTTTGTGAATTATAGGCATTTTGCTAGCAGGCTGTTGTTTATCTGAGATGCTGAAAAAGTTGTCATAACAAGGTATTAAAGGGGTCTATCTGTGCGACATGTTTAGTCATGATGTCCAAGGATGCTTTGTTTTGAAGATGTGGGTCCCATCACTCTGGCATTGAAACTCATGTGGATCAGTAAGAAATTTTGAATCATTTCTATGTCTTTCTGTACTATTTATTAACATGCAGCATGACATGCACAAGCTGTAATGGCTACATAAGCACTCAAGCCTTTTATAGATCACTGAAGTCATTTGGTATCCAACTCTCTTCTTTGCCATTTAATTGAACATGTATGAACAAAGTCTGCTGCATAGATTTTACTGGAACTGGTTTTTGAAGTAAAAACGAGCTAATTATCTTGAATGCCCTAAAGTTACACATGCATTAGCCCAGCCCAGCTAAGAGTACTGAATTCATATTTTGAAGGAGTAAACAGTTAAATTGAAAAATGCATCTGGTTCATAAAAGAACTGTTAATGATAATGATGCCTTGAGGATAGAAAACTTTTAATCTCATAAGTGTCACATTTTTGCCCTGTTGTGTTGCATAAGATGGTGATCATTATTAACAAGCCTTTTGTGGTTAGATTGTTGTTGTGGTTAGATTGTTGGTGTGTTTAGAAGGTGCTTTAATTTCATTGTCAGCTCAGACTAAATGGGGCAAATCCTGTGCCCAGTGGTTGGCACCTTTGTATCCCACACAGGTGAGCAGGGAACAGATCCCTGTTGCAGCATGATTGTAAAGTCATAATGCTGACTTTAGACACAGCACCACAGCAAAGCGTGGTGCTGTGTGACAAACCACCATGCTCAGCTGGATATTGCAGTGGCCTAGCCATGAGACATTCAAGCTTGTTGCATTGACTTCTGCATCACATGTTGGTACATGTGATAGCAAATAGGTTTTGTTATCACTGACAACACATTTTTTGTTCCCATCCATATAATACAGTGGTGCAATCAAATGGACATAACCCAGACATACCAAATGCAAAAATGAAAATGCATATATTCAGATATGCTTGACATTCCAATGTTCATGCAGCTTTTTGCACCATGGATGGAGTGCCAGTGAAGATTAGTGAACAGTGCCGGCCTCCAGGAAAAGTTCATCTACCAGCATCACTTCGAACACTTCCGCCGCCGGAGGTTAACGTTCAAACGGTCAGTGTGCGTGACTGTCTGTGAATTAATGTTGGTTAGCGAGACTGTTTGTTATCTTCTGAGTCTGAATTTGTGCTACCATGGTGACACTGCAGATACACAATTGTAACTGTGCCATTGTTCGCACTGAAAGCTCAGATGCAACAGCACTTGAGCATACCACTGTCTGATATATGTTGGGATGGTGGTATGTTTATCTCAATAATCTGTTATTTGTATTTAATGGAAACTGCCCACGGTGTTGCCTCATGATGCTGATAAAACACAATGCCACTACAGTACACTTTCGAGTTGGAGGAAAAGGCTACACATTGGGTGCAGGAACGTCGAAGAAATCTGTTGTCCGAAAGAGCGGAAAGACAGAAACGTTTAGAACTCAAAGATGCAGCCAAACAAAAACAGAAAGAAGAACTGGAGGAATTAGCGAAACAGGAACAGCAGGAAAAGCTTAAGAGAGAGGAAGAGGAACGGCAGCGGCAGGAGGCAGAAGCGGCGAGAATGTTAGCCGAAGAAGAGGAGAGGTTACGTCGCGAGGAGGAGGAAAAACTGGAGGAATTCCGACGACGGCGTGAACAGTTGTCTCGCCAAGAGAGTGAGACGGCGGCAGAGCGCGTGCCCGCCGCCGAGGTGCAGGCCGGCCCGGAGTCTCAGCCGCCGGAGCAGGGGGCGACAGCATCGTGCGGACCGGAGCCGGAGGAGCCGGCGGCTGCCTCGCCTCCCACCGGCACGCCGAGTCTGCCGACGGCGACGGCGACGGTGCCCTGCCCGCCGGCAGCTGACGCGTCGTCATCGGCGCCTGAGGCCGCGCAGGAACCCGCCGCCGCTCCGGCGGCAGCCGCGCCAGCAGCCGTCGCCCCAGTCGCCCCAGCCGCCGTCCCAGCCGCCGCCTCAGCCGCCGCCCCGGCCGCCGCTCCGGCCGCTGCCCCAGCTGCTGCCCCAGCTGCCGCCCCAGCCACCGCCTCAGTGGCGCCCGGCTGGCCGGCGCCGAGTGTCGTCTCGTCAAACCCGTTCAACCCATTCGCGCGGCCGGCAGGCTCGGCCGTGCTGACGCCGCAGTCGTGGCAGCAGCCGGGCGCCGGCGCCGCACCCTTCCGCGGCAGTGGCTTCAACTACCGCGACTTCGAGAGCCAGGCCAGCGACCCATTCGACAGCGCCGAGCTCAAGACCATCAACGACATGGAGGAGCTGGCCTGCGTATTCCGGCCTTCTGCCAACGCCGCCGCACCCGGCCCATCTCACTCGTCGGCCGCATACTATCAGCAGGCGGAGCAGCGGCAGAACCAGCAGCAGGGACCACAGCCTCCGCAGCAGCAGCAACAGCAGCAACGGCAGCGGCAGCAGCAGGGAGCACAGCAACAGCAGCAGCAGCAGCAGCCACAACAACAACAACCACAACAACAACAGCAGCAACTGCAGCAACAACGACAACAACAACCGCAGCAGCAACAACAACAGCAACAACAGCAACAGTCGCAGTCGCAGCCCCAGCAGCGACCACAGCAGCAGGTGCAGTCGCAGCAGTACTTCCCGCGCGCCGGCGGCTCCACCAGCGGGCCGGTGTCCGCACCGAGCCCGGCCGTCACCGGCTACAGCTACCAGCGCGGCTTCACGCCGTACCCGGGCCAGGCGTACGGCCGGCCAGCTTATGGCCCGGTCGCCAAGTTGCCGACCGACCAGACGGGCTACCGGTACGCCGGGTACGCGTACAGCGCGTCCGGCGGCGGCGGCGGCTCGTACGCGGCTCGTAATCCGTACCCTGCGGCGACCACCGCCGAGCCGACGGCCGCCTACCCGGCCGTGTCCTCGGCATCGAGCGGCGTCGTGGCGCCGGCGCAGGCCGACGCCCAGCAGCTGCATGAGTTCTACACGCGCTACTACGCGTCGCCCGGCCTGCGCAGCAGTCGCAGTGTGCCCGACCTCTGCGAGGAGGTGCAGCGCGAGGCGGCCGCGGTCGGCGACGTGAAGCGCACCAAGTCGCACACCCCGCCGCCGCAGTGTGCGGCTGACAGGCCCGCCGCGGCGCAGGTGCGTGGCGGGGATAACGCTCGCCTCCTCTGGGAGGTCCTCGTGCTGGGTCTGTGGTTGAATTTCGGTCATTATGATCAGGGTGGAAAGGCCGGTGCACGAGTGCAAGTCGAGTACTAGATTAGCTTTGGATGATACATAATTATTAAACTGTTAATGCCATTTTATTTCACATTTTCCAGCAATGTCATGAATGGTGGTATATGTTCTTCACGAGTAAAAGGCTTAAAGGCCAAAAGGTACGCGTGTCTTGTTGCGCTATGCCGCCAAAAACGTATCAGTTTACGGAATGTTTGTTATTAGCTGGTTCTTCGCAAACATTTGTGTAGGTGGCGGATGTGATTTTTATGCTTCACAATAAGTTCGAAATGATGTGGTTGTGGTATGGTGATCACGTGTTCTTTGTGTGCTACATGTAGTGCATATACATCAATATGTGTCTTTTCCCTTGCTACGTCAACATCGTTGTGCGGCCTGGTGCTCCGCCACGATGTCTGGAATGTCAATGAACTGCCAATAGTCGGACGTGCTGACGACTTGTGACTTGACACGGCAGGGCCTGGTGTCGCGGCCCGAGCCGGCGGCCGAGGCGGCCGACCCGCTGCACGGGCTGGAGCCGGCCGCTAAGGCCCGGCTGCAGGAGCTCGGTCAGATGGGCTTCCCTCTGGACCGGCTCAGGCGGCTGCACAGCCAGTTCAACGGTGACGAGAAGCAGGTAACGGGGCCCGACCGGTGCCCGACGGTCCTGGCGACGCCAGCATGGTAACGGGGCCCGAGCGGCGCCCGACGAACCTGGCGAGGTCATCCTGGCGGGAATAACGGGCTGACCTGGGCTCTCCATCTGGGGGACGAACGGGGATTCTGTGATGCTAAAGCTGCCGGTGCGGTCCTGACAGCAGGTTTGGGACAGAAGATGTCATACGTTTTGATTGTGACTGTGCGTACCTGGCATGAGCCTGTGCTCTCAGTTGCTGCCTCTGCTCCCGGACGCCTCCTCTGCTCCCAGTCGCTTCCTCTGCTTCCAGTCGCCACCTCTGCTCCCAAACGCTACTTCTGCTCCCAGTCGCTTCCTCTGCTCCCAGTCGCTTCCTCTGCTCCCAGTCGCCACCTCTGCTCCCAGTCGTTCCCCCTGCTCCCAGTCGCTTCCTCTGCTCCCAGTCGCCACCTCTGCTCCCAGTCGCTCCCTCTGCTCCCAGTCGCTACCTCGGCTCCCAGTCGCCAACTCTGCTTCCAGTCGCCACCTGTGCTCCCGGCGCTGCTTCTGTGTCCGTGGCACTGGCTTCGACAGTGATCTTGTGACACTGACGGGTCACGACGCCGTCTAACTTCACACCGCGCGTGCCCCACCGCTAACCGCGCGCTCTCCGCCTGCGGCAGGTGATCGAGTTCGCGCTGTCGGCTCAGCGTCTGGAGGAGGCCGGCCACTCGGCGCTGGAGGCCGAGCGCGGCCTGCTCGAGTGCGACGGCGACCTGGGCCGAGCCGCCGACTTCCTGAACTCGCTGGCCCAGCTCACCGGGCTCGGCTTCCCGGAGCCGCGCGCCCGTGACGCGCTCCGTCGCGCGGACATGCACCGCGACCGGGCACTCGACCTACTCATCCAGGGCTAGCGGCACTGTGACCGGGCGCTCGACCTGCTCATCCAGGGCAAGCAGGCACTGTGACCGGGCGCTCGACCAGCTCGTCCAGGGCTAGCAGGCACTGTGACCGGGCGCTCGACCTGCTCATCCAGGGCTAGCAGGCACCGCGACCGGGCGCTCGACCTGCTCAGGCAGGGATAACAGGCACGGCGATCGTGTGCTCCACCTGCTCAAGCGGGGTGTGCGTCGGACCATTCCCAGGCGGTAGTGCACCGTCGGCATTAAGTGCGGCTGTTGCCCGAAGTATTTGGTGGGAGCGAGCCTGCCACGTTCCGTGCGTCTGATTCCATCCCCGGTGATACTCCCGGAGCGGGGTCCGTCTGCCGCTCCGGGGACGGGCATAATCGACCCTCCGCTGTTCCTTATGCTGCTCGGGTGGTATCTGTGACTAGTGTTTCCAAGATAGTAACTGGACATGGAATCTACAAGTCTCTGGCAGGGAAAGGCTGGATTCCTAGGGTCCGGCGCGTCCCGTATCCCTGACAATACGCGAAGGTGGCCCGCTGGTTGCACGGTCGGCTGTGCAATGTATAGTTGTATAATAGGCGCGGACGCGTCGGCGGGCGCCCGCTGTCCAGTTCATCTGCGGTGATATTCGGTGGCTGGCCGCCGCGCCAGGCTGTCGGGACCACGTTCAGGCGGCGTGTTGCCGTGTGTGCGCCGTCGCAGGCCGGCCACCGCGGCGCGGCTCGGCGCGGCGCCCACGTGTTCAGGGACAATGGCGGAGTCGCGATCTGAGCGCGGTGTGGCAGTCCACTTGTATTCATGTCTCTGCACCACGCGCTGTATGGTATATCAATATATTGGAAATGTAATCGTTCCGTGTGCTGGACATGGCTGACCGCCGAACTGTAAATCCAGCGGCGGTTACGTGGCGCGCCGCTCGGAACGGCACCTCTCGGCAAGAACAGACACTGGAGGCGGACGGAGACGAGACGGCCGTCGCAGGCCATGTCCCGGCTTGTTCCTCCAAATGTCCTGCAAGTGGCTGATGCAAGCCGTTGGCCGGCGTCGTGTAGGAGAGAGCAGATAGTCTCTGTTCACGAAGGGGGAGATCGCGTGTGGTACGCCAACGCCATCTCGCGGTGGATGGGCTATCAATAGGCGGCAGCACATATCTTATTTGGGCTCCAGGACGCTCTTCTGTGAAGGGAGTATCATGACAAGCCTGATAAATTGCATGCCGGCTTGCAATGATTCTGTTAATTTAAATTTATAAAGAAACTGAGACACGTATGTACAGCTATTCGCGAACAATTAAAGGACCTTATGCCGTTAATGGATTCTAGATTCGTTGCGTTAGCGTGAAAGTGAAGTTTGTAGGGAGTGTTCCACTTTTAAATGGGGTTTTCAACTGAAATAACCATCTTGACAGCCTTTCGGCGCTGTTCAAAATCCTGCCCTTCTTAAGACCTAAGCTTCTCTAGTTTCTGAGCTGCACGCCCGCGAAAATGGGGACGGGTATACCAGCAAACGTATTTCAAAGTCACCTTGGCATTCATGACATTACAACAACAACATTTAAATCCTGTCATTACATTAGCTTTGCGGCGATTAAGGCCAAGAATCATACAATTATCGAGGTGTTCATATCTGGCGATCGTGAGCGCGATTTCCAAACATTAATGTCGTCAATGCCCCACCAATGCTGTGCAAGGTACGATGATGCAATTAAACCGCAGGACTTTTACAAGGAAAAGAGCGAACGGCCGTCCAAGCAAGACATCACAGTTTTTGCTCATGCCTGTGTAAACCATGCATTGGCCCTCGCATTGATTTCGTGACGTTATGCTGACAGGATGGTTGCCCGTCGCGTAATGAATGTCTTTGAGACACTGGGTGCGTGGGTATCTGCGGAATTGTTCGCGAATAGTCGTACAGCTTGGAACATTTTCTGGCATGCCAATTTACACAGTTCCCGAAGTTTCTTGGAAAAGTACGTCAGATCATTGACAAATAACTTCCGGCTGGGGTTCGTTGAAGTGAACCCTGGTTCAAAGTTACATCTACAAGAAATGTTTCTCAACGTGGTTAGTTCTGGTTTTCATAGTTTTTCTACGTTGCGGTTTTACTGGTCTGCTTACTGGTACGCTTACGTGGTCTGCAAACGATATTTTAAAGTCTCCCCTATGTCACAGACCTGGATGGAATTTAGTTCTGAATCTTGGTAAAATATGCATGTAATGGAATCACGTCTCGTATATATATATATATATATATATATATATATATATATATATATACATATACAGATAGGCATGTGTGGGAGGGGGGTGCATACCTTTGCCCTGAAAGTGAGGTTCTCACCAGTTAATGACATTCTTTCACCTTGTAAGGTTATTTCACGCCACCAATCTAAATTGTGCTTTGGATACAATCTTTTGCATCAGAGAGAATCTCGAACATTCCAAAGCATTCAACTTTGAAATCAAGGTCATGGAAAACCAACGGCCTGATAGTTGATCCTAGCGGTAAACTGACACGATATTTTATAATGTAAAAGGTGATAAATCAATGTACACAGAGAGTGAATATGATGAAAAATGCAATGAACATAGCATTTTAGTTAAACACACATTTAAAATGCCTGCGGATTCCGTCATCACCAGCACCTTATGAGGCATAATTCAAGTATTGTGGGCCTAATATGTCTTCCATCACAGCATCACATGCAAACATGACCTCACTTAATACTGTATCAAACTGCAAGATTTCCTTAGCTTCGTCTGTAATCGTAGTGTGATGGTCCGTCTACTGCCCCATACCTTTAGACTAACAAGTAGACTGATTTTAGGGCTACCCGCCGCGCGGAATATGTGCCACAGGCTATCAGTTCGACAGATATCAGAATAATACGGAACCGAGTGAGATGCGGCCTCTGTTCTTTGCTTTCACAGTACGCTGAGCGCCTCATTTGGTGTCATGAGGGATACCTGCTCCGTGGTGGCCATCAACAGGATGAGATCAACGCCGCGTTTATACATTAAGGAATAGTGTTGTTGGCCTACCTCGGCATGACTCGTGCTAAGCCTTTCTGTTGCGGACTGCAACACCTTCTGAATCCTCTGGCAAGCAAAGGTATTTTTGATATTTTATTCACGCTTGGCATTAGATCACGTTTGTGATTAGCCATTGGATACGTGCTTTTTCCCACTGTTTGAGATGAACAAGACAGTAACCAGGGGCGAACGCAAATTTGCGACGGGGAAGGCGGGCACAACCAAAAAATATTGGCCCAAAATTCATTTAGGTGTGCAGGAGCCGCGCAAAATTTCTTGCCGGCAAGAAAAGTACGAACGAAAGTTGTTTGGAACAATGCATGACATCCATCAACATCTTGTGTTTCGATCAGTATAGTTTTACGTGTCTACATGCAGTTTCTAATTGCCAACATTTTTTCACACACAAACTAATGCATGCAATGAATTTGATACGGGGTGGAAAGGGCACGTGACCCTGGTGCCACCGCGATTACGCTAGCAATGCCTTGATATAATGTAGTAATGCTCCGGGAGTGATGCCTTTTTAAAAAGCACGAAGCTGCTAGCCCAAGTAAGAATGATCGCTTACCGGGACATAGAGGATGTTATCACGCAAGCCATATATTGCTTGACATCACTCTACAATTCATAGTGTTGCGAACGGCCACGGAGGTTATGTTGACCGATTTTACTGAGATGCACAGATTTCCACGCAGAACAAAAAAACCGTTTGTGACTTGGGTCCTGAAAATATGTGCGTAAATAGCCGAGTATAAAGCGAAACACTAAGTCGCATTCCCTTCATTCCTCCGGGCCAATTGTGGCCAAAGAGTTCCTGGGATGGTCATTGGCTGTCGGGTGGCAAGCCACCGGGATCTGCGTGTGTTTTGCACATGTGCGGTACGCTGAAGAAGTCTTCTTGACCCTTGAGATGCTTTGAGAAGCAGCTACCCGGAAGTGCAGGCATTGATAGCGAAGAGCAGGCACGTACTGCTCACAGCCTCCCCCCCCCCCCCCCCCTGCAGACGCGCGCTTCCGGCGCGGGCACGCCGACACTCGGCTGACGTCACATCTCTGACAGCGCTGGCCGAACCCTCGCCTGACCGGACACCGAGCGGGCCGGACGTCGCCCGGCTCCGCGCGGCGGCCGCTCCTAATGACACGGTGCGCCGCGTCGTTCCCGCAGGGCGCCGTCGCCGCTGGCGGCGACTGTCCGGCCGGCTTTGATGCAACATCGGACTGCAGCTGCTCCGACCTCACGCGCCGTCCAGCGGCGCTCGACGAGCACGCCCCTCGCCAGCAACAAGCGGCACGGACGCTCACATTTTTCGGCCAGCTCGCTAATCTGCCGTGCCGGCTGTCATAACAGCGCTCTCGCTAGGCCACTCTCTCATTTGATATTCATAAGCCAATTTGAACCAGTCATATTGGCGGCGGCGGCCGAGTCGCCGGCGCCGCTCGCTGCTCAAAAGGCGGACAACATTCGGCCTGGCAGTTTCCGATGAGATGTTGTTTAGCGGAGCCCGACTCGGCGCTCGTCTGTTTGATGATGCTCCCAAATCGATGAAAAAGTCCAAAGCAGCGCAGACCGGTTGAGGAAATTTGTGTCGGGCCCCAGCGTGTGTCTAGAAATGGCGGCGCGCGAGTGAAATGGCCGGATGCCAGCCATAAACTGGCGTCTGGCATCAGTTAACTACCACAAACAAAAACTACCAGCAGATATGAACAATCGACTATTCACTCGGTGTGGCATGTCTAATGTGCATTCATTTGGCGTACTGCACCTAGCTTAGCCTTGTACGTCCCCTATAACAGTATTTATAGGTGTTAGTGCGTATAAAGTACGTGGTATACACATCTATGGTACATGTGTACATGCTGTATTTATAGAACTACATCATGATCTACCGCCGTGAGTGCCCCTGAACGTAAATGCGAAGGCTATGGCGCTACAGATAATTCATGGTGCATGACCTACGAAAGATAAGTTTTTCAGAATTGCGAAGAATATGTCAAAGTGCAACGCTCAAGTACTGAAAGCTTCAGTGCCATGCGTTCCATAATTATTCACTCACTCTGCTGCCATTTCATACAGGACCAAATGTGCGCCGACGTGTTTTTATATAGTCTGCCTGTCCTTATGTGTGAGCATTTGGACAAGCAGAGCATACACGGATGGACCAATCGTCGCTAAACCTTCATCGTCGGATTCGACGCGATGGCAGACAGTTAGCAGTGCCGGTTTCGAGCCGATTGACGCCTATTGACACGGGCCACGCGCCGGCCCTCAGAGATATACAAAATTGAACTGTCACAAGTGCGGGTCAAATGGACGGCCGCACGGGCGCACCCGTCGGCGAGAATAGGACCGCAGACGCGATCTACGATCGTGTTAGCGTCCGGCCCGCCTGCGCGGGCGCGAGCCTTCGCCAGGTACGTGTGTGGACCGGGACGCCTCCGGGTCTTCGACGCTCCTGAACGCATCGATACAGTTGCTTGGCCGTGTGCGGTTATCGTCAGAGTCACGAGTGAATTCGAGAGGGAGCGAGTCGAGAGGCTCAGCTCAACATCAGACCTACCCCCCCCCCTTCCGCGCCATAATGCACGTGTGAGTCCAGCCTCAAAGTCAGGAGCATAGTCGAGAGCAAGGGAATCGAGAAGATCAGCTCAACATCAGACCTACCCCACCCCCTCCCTTCCGCGCCATAATGCACGTGTGAGGCCAGCCTCAAAGTCAGGAGCAAAGTCGAGAGCAAGGGAATCGAGAAGATCAGCTCAACATCAGACCTACCCCCCCCCCCCCCCCTCCCTTCCTCGCCATAATGCACGTGTGAGGCCAGCCTCAAAGTCAGGAGCAAAGTCGAGAGTAAGGGAGTTGAGAAGATCAGCTCAATATCACGCCTGCACCTCTCACACATGGGGTGGGCTGTGCCCATATAAGGAGGACCTCGAGTTGCAAAACTTGATACACCGTTGGTATGTACAATATTCAAGACCAACATACCGGCAGATATGCTCCTGCGATTTGGTACTGTCTGCAATGGGCGGTGCGTGGTACATGCGCAGACCTTTTGATGCCCCTCAGCAATTTCCCTTGGTCAGGTGGTGCTCCATGCAATGGATTTCGCACACAAGGTCCTTGAAACATTTCAGACTCACCGGCACGCGTGATTTACCTGCGCGCGGTCGGCAACAGAGCTGGCAACTGCACCCTCTCACATACACACCGTCACGTACCAGACGGGAGGAGTCCATAACGAGATGAGCTAGGACTACGAAAGCTGGTGCACTTCACGACCTATGCAGCTGCTATGAGGGCACTCACTTTTCCGTGACATAGTTGACTTGGGTGGCTCGTGGCACACGTAGTCGCGTTTAATACCCCCTACTTCCTATAGCGATGTCTGACATTCAGACGTGAGGTTTGGACATTGCATGAATGTTCCCTAGGTCCACAGATTTTGTATGCTGGCCATGCCAGTATTTTGTTGGAGTTCGGCCAGTGTCGATACTGGCAGGTACACGTGCAAAGTGGCTCCCCCCCCCCCCCCCCCCCCACACACACACACTGGGAGGGGCCGTGTCGGTGATGGAATGAACCAGGGCGGCCAAAGTTTGCATGCGGCTGGATGTGCGGAGTGCCAAGATGGATGCCAGTATAGTCACATTTGTTTCAGAACGTCGCGTTGAGATGGCTTATGAGGCACATGTGCACTCGGGCATTCGCGCTTGCGATCCTAGAGGGGCCCGGTCCGCGAGCAGCATCGGCTGCCCCGGCAGGTGCACGATTCATGTTTGATTGCAGTGCTTCTCCCCTGAAGTCCTGGAGCCCTCAAACTGCGCATGTGAACACGGCATAAGTGAGGACATCAGGCTATGTGATAATCGTAGCGACTGGAGCCCCCCCCCCCCCCCCCCCATTAGCATGTGTCACATCTCTCGTCCTTAACCGGGCCATTGCTCGTGTTCGGGCGAGGTGTTTGTAGTGTGACAAGCTAGATGGAAAAGCGAAGAGCTAATTCAAGGCATTTGCATCAAGTGGAGGATGCCAGTGAAGTCGGACTGCACGTGGAAGTGGTTTGCCCCCTCCCTCCCCCCCCCCCCCCCATTACCGTCGAGTGGCCAGTGCCCCGTGCGCGACATCCGGGGCACTGGACCTTGGAAGGTAAGACCATCATCAATACACGTGTTTAGGGCCAAGTGCAGTCAGCTTCGAGCTAGGCGGGTGCAAGCGCAGACTTGCCAACAGCTACATGAGTCGAAGTCACCACAAAACGTGCAATGATTGACGCTCATAGTTGTTCGCTGGGAACGAACCTTGTCGTGCAATAGATAGGACAGTAGTATTAGCATTATTCCTCGGAAAAAAAAACGGGAGAACAGGGATATAGTTAGGTTCATATTTCGGCTACATGCTTTTCTCGAAACAAGAGCAGAAGACGGTATAACTGTCATAACAACAACTGTGACAATAACTGTGACAATAACTGTGACAATCTCTGTGACAATAACTGTCTCATCTATGTGCCTAATGTTCCTCGGTAATGCACCGAACAACTTGTCGTGCAACAGCTGCATTGTGGGGCACGTGGGAGCGCAGGCTTCTTTCCAATGCTAAAAGGCCGTGTCCCACAGCTGAAACTTGGCCCACTAGATCCTTATGGATCTGTACCTGATCGATGGGCGTGTTCCATCTGGGTCAAACCTACTGCATGTTTACCATGCCAACTGCAGCCGCAGACGTATTCCATCTGTCATATTTATCATCCGAACTGCAGCTACAGGCGTGTTTCATCTGGTCATGTCTACCACCCGAACTACAGCTACAGGCGTGCTCCATCCGGTCATGTCTACCATCCGAACTGCAGCTACAGACGTGTTCCATCTGGTCACGTCTACCATCCGAACTGCAGCTACAGGCGTGTTTTATCTGGTCATGTCTACCATTCGAACTGCAGCTGCGGGCGTGTTCCATCTGGTCATGTCTACCAGCCGAACCGCAGCTACAGGCGTGTTCCATCTGGTCATGTCTACCATCCGAACTACAACTACAGGCGCGCTCCATCCGGTCATGTCTACCATCCGAACTGCAGCTACAGGCGTGTTCCATCATGTCATGTTTATCATCCGAACTACAGCTGCAGGCTTGCCTTCTGACCGAACATCTGGCGAGCTGTGCCAAGCACGGGATGGCATGGAACCGACAAATCTGGTGCACCGACGTGTGCAACTGGTACGTGGCCACGCACATTTTCTGATGTAGGTGCGCTGCGTGGCTCGTGGTCCATGTGTCCATATCCGTGCCCTTCCTTCATTCAAGCCCCCCGTCTGTAGCGCACTGTTTGGTGCCCGCCATCGCTATGTGAGCGTTTAGTTCTTCTTGGGGTAGGAGCGCTAGTTGGCTTGTGGTGAG
The DNA here is from genome assembly GCF_011947565.3 of Pollicipes pollicipes. Taxonomy (NCBI): domain Eukaryota; kingdom Metazoa; phylum Arthropoda; class Thecostraca; order Pollicipedomorpha; family Pollicipedidae; genus Pollicipes; species Pollicipes pollicipes. Next base: position 38,229,492 of record NW_023596576.1, on the reverse strand, counting down.
CGAGCACATATTTGGTATCAACTACTGTATTTGCGGTAGCCTGTGTTTAGCCTTCGTGTGGGCCATTTTGGCTTTTCGTTGGTGTTGATGCATGATGGCGTGCCGCTGTAAGGGGCAGCCGTCTTCGAAGCGATGGTCAAACCTGACCTCGAGAGTGTCATGCGCGAAAAGATATCCTTAATAACTCCCGGGTGATGCTTTCTGTTCCCTCGGGGAATGTTCAAAAGCAAAATTTATCTCGCTAAAGCTACTTAAATTTTCTTTAAAGTTGAGATGTGTATTATTCTTTACCCAACTTGAGCCACCTGGGGGGGGGGGGGGGGGGAGCATGAGCGGTTAGACCTCATTGTGTCTTTCCTTGGTCAAAGGTCACTGCGCTCTTTCTAGCTATTGATGAGCACACATATGCCCACTTCAATCAGAATATCGGGCACAGAGTGTGCGCGCTGGCCCGCCGTTGGCTTGGTGTTGCCCGATCTAACAACTGATATTTAAAGGCACACCACATTATGCTGTCATCTCCTCGGCTATTTGCGGTCGCTTGGTCATAGACCTTGCCTTTGACGCAAACCAATGTTGGGTATATTTGGTTGACTCCAGTTATAAACGGAAGCAGAAAATAACAAACCCTACATGTGTTTACGTCACCCAGTCCTATGTTCAATAGCGCCACAGATATGATAAACCACCAGGCCTCATAAGCCAACCGTTGGGAACGCCTTCGTGCCTCTTGTCTTGAGGCGCAAGAACAGAAACGAGGTCTCGTAGCTAGTTAGACAATGCGACCTTTTGGTAGAGTATGTGAAATAAAGATACCATCTAATATACATCTTTGTGACTTCATGGTTGCCGTTCAAGTCAGCAATTGTCTATCTGTGTTCAATTATTTGATGCAATCGTAAACCTTGGTCTGTCCCATAACCTGGCGTTGTGTACTTACGCAAATGTCTCCCATGGTCATTGCATTCATTTGGCAACGTTTTGTGACATTGAGAGGATGAAGGCCATTTAAGCGTTTTGTAACTCTATTTCGTGAAACACGGAACGAGTTCCTCGCATGCAACTGCCAGGACATCATAAGGACAAAAACGCTAGCCGAGGGGATTTCCACGTACGCTTAAGGAGGTGAAGCGCTTGCCATAAAGCCGCGATTTGGCCCGCCAGTTCCATCCAGAGGCGTCACGAACAGCGTGTTTTAGTGCCGCGCGCCGTTTCCTTCCAAGCTGTTGGCTCGATAGCCGGATGGCGGCACCCGCCGTGGGCGGCGCCGTGCCCGGAAAGCCCGGGCGTGCCCGGACCCTATGGACACACCATTATACGGACAATCACGCCCGCATCGATTTTCGCCGAGACGCGGCTCGCTTCGGGCGCGGCCAGGCGGCGGCGGCGCCGCTCGTGAGCTGCGGGTGGATGAGACGAGTTCTGGCTGAGCTGCGGGTGGATGAGACGAGCTCTGGCTGAGCTGCGGGTGAATGAGACGAGCTCTGGCTGAGCTGCGGGCGGGTGAGACGAGCTCTCGCTGAGCTGCGGGCGGATGAGACGAGCTCCGGCTGAGCTGCGGACGGGTGAGGCGAGCTCCGGCTTGGTTTCTTGACGGATGAGACGAGCTCCAGCTGAGCTGCGGACGGATGAGACGAGCTCTGGCTGAGCTGCGGACGGATGAGATGAGCTCCGGCTGAGCTGCGGACGAATGTTATGAGCTCCGGCTGAGCTACGAACGGATGAGACGAGCTCTGGCTGAGCTGCGGACGGATGAGACGAGCTCCGGCTGAGCCGTGGGACGCTCGCTTCGGAGATATCTCGCCGCTGACGGTCGGTTTTAAGACATGCTTCTCGTATCTCGGCATTGATGTAAAGTCCGGATAGCTCGAGTTCCGTCGATTTTTGAATGACCTGATTTCTTACATGTAAACATCTGCACGGTATATGTGTGGCGTATGTTTATGGATAAAAGTATGTTCAAGATAAAATGCAGGTAAAATCCACTGCAACGCAACTATGGCGCTATTAACCTATCTTTATTTTTGTGTTAATAATGACATCGGTGACACCAAAAATACCCGGAGGAATCTGAACATCTCATGTAGCTATAATATGGCAAATAAGTGTCACATGATCCTGTTACCTGGCAGCACTTAAGTCGTACGGAAACCCGTCCCTCACTCTCCTCCCCCCCCCCCCTCCCCTCACACGGCCATCCCCCATCAGCAGCACCAAGCCACACCCGTGCCAGGGGTTTGTGTGTGAGTGGACCGCCGTTAGGCCGAGGTCGAGGATGGGTCGGCCCGGGCCGGGGCGGGGCGCCGGCTGACACCGGTCACCGCCGCCGCCGCCGCCGGCTGCCACCGGCTGTCACAGCGCCGGCCGCCCTCGCCTGCCGGCGGCGCGCGCTTCCCCGAACTCGGCCCGTGACACGGCCGTCGCGTATGTCTGTAAGTGGCCGGCCCGCTGCCGGCTCGTTAGCGAGCGCCTAACCGGGCCGGACAGCGTGCCGGCCACGGCCGCTGATGGACCGGAGCTGATGAAGGGGTCGCTGAGGACCAGCTTATGTTAATAAGTCAGGCGGAAATTGCCTGATGCGGACATCTCGCGGTATTTCGGGTCGTCGTCTTTGTTCGTGGACTTGTTCTTAGCTTTACTGCCCTCGTTCCTAATGGGTCAAGGGCTGTGAATAATTCGTGGGGTGCAGTCAGGCTAGCCGAGTTGTTAACTAGCAGGGCGGGTCATAGTGAACTTAGAAGCCGTGGCTACGCCATTAACTTGATGTTGGAGCTGAATCGGTTATTAACATGAAGACCTCTGCAAATGATGAGGCTTATTAGTACCACTTCTGCAGGAGACTTCTGCCGTAGAAGTGCGCGTGCGCGCTGTCCGCAAGTTTGCTTCAAGTCAGATTTGTTTCATGATTAAGCTACCACGCTAAATATTTGTTGGGTAAAATATTATGCTTGTAAGAGGAGTTCGAAAAAACGTTTGCAAGTGCTCTGTAAGTTTGTAAAATGTTTGCAACTACGCTGCAAGTTTGTAAAACACTTAACTGTTGCAAGAAAGAGAACATGGCTAAGTTACAGGCGAACATGCTATGATGATCCTGAATATCACTGGATACCAATAGGCGCATTCAAAAGCCCCAATAGGGCAGAGCAGTTGAGTGACGGGATTGCCGCAGCCACAAATGTGAGCGTCATTCCCCCAGTGAAAATGAGCCTAGCTTTGACATGGACGGTGATCCAATCTTACCGAGTCTCCATTCACATATAAGCGTCCTCACAGTCACCTTTATGTCAACTGTACTGCTCTCGCGGTTCGATCAGTGCTCTTCACGCAAGGCGTGGGAACACCAGCGCCTCTTAACACGCGCCTGGGTGGCCGGCTAGATACCCTTCGCTGGGGTGGGGGGGAGGCAATTTGACCCCCCTGAAGTCTCGAGAACTAAAAAAGCTAGATACACCAAACTCACAGCGTTTGTTGACCTGTACGTGGACTTACTTAGGGCAAAGTTTGAGGTTCCTATGTCATGGCCTTCAGGTTAAATAAGCTCAAACGAGGTCAAACTCCAGGTTGGTCCCAAAGTGCCCCAGAACCTAGACAACTGTTTCTAAGCAAAAGTTCATGTGCTCAGTTCAGGTCAGTGACCTTATTTCACCTTTTGAAGATCATGGTGACCATGATCCTGACCATACAAGACTGCTATGAGTTTTGCATTTGAATAAGTGACAAAGATTACGCTAGGTAGTATGTTTCTAAAACAAAATATTGGCCTGGGTCATTTTAGATCTATGACCTATTGCGACCTCTAAGAAGTCCATGGTAGATGTAGAATGTGGTTCCTGCAATCAATAAATTCGAAATGAGCACCAGAAACTATCCCATACAGCAAGCCATAGGGTAATAAAAACCTTGGTTTTTATCATGGTCTGACCTTTACAACTGACCTTGGGTCAACGTTATTTGCTCATGCAATATTTATGTTGCGCAAGAAAGCATGTCAGCGATGTATGGCTTCGTCTAACACTCCGTTGTTGCATCATATTGAACGATTCCCTAAAAATTGGCTTCGCAGAAACCATGACTGGACTTTGACCTGCCATCATGCCATGCCAACATTTGACGCCAAATGTTGCATAGCTGTAGACAATTGAATAGCAGATCGTTTGGCATCAACAATTTATATGTACCTTGTAAGGTCAGCGACCTTACAAGGTACATATAAATTGTTGATGCCAAACGATCCGCTATTCAATTGTCTACAGCTATGCAACATTTGGCGCGGCTGCGCCGCGCCGTTCGGAAACCATTCTGGGAAAACCTTCGGGAGGTCAATTTGACCCCCTCCCACCCGAGGGCATGCTAATGCTGTGCTGTTCCTGAGGAGAGAGAGAGAGAGAGAGAGAGAGAGAGAGAGAGAGAGAGAGAGAGAGAGAGAGAGAGAGAGAGAGAGAGGAGAGAGAGAGAGAGAGAGAGTGAGAGAGAGAGAGAGAGAGAGGAGAGAAGAGAGAGGGAGGAGAGAGAGAGAGAGGAGTGAGAGAGAGAAGAGAAGAGAGAAGAGAGAGAGAGAGGAAGAGAGAGAGAGAGGAAGAGAGAGAGAGAGAGAGGAAGAGAGAGAGAGAGAGAGGAAGAGAGAGCGCTCTTGCAAACTGAGGCTCACAATGCTGCATCGTCTAGCGAACAGGGCAACGAACCGCTACGGCAAGGAAAGCAAAGCATTTAATGCAGTTATGAACATTTATGAAATCAAAAGACGAAGCTACGCTGTTATGTTTTTGGAGTGGTACTTGAACCAAACGAACCATAGTTCGACCGGATCAAGGGTATGATTTTGACATGCAAGCCTCTGTCGTATGACTCCAAGTTTGAGGGCCACAGCGATGGTTCACTGGGGAAAAACATGCTGTCCGTGCGCTACTAACGTGCCGCGCTGATAATGGATAACTTTGATCCAAATTTAGTGATGCCTCATGCACGTTCATATCTCGTGCAAGGACAATGCGAATCAAGGCGCTTCAGACTGACACGCCAGATATCCAATCCAAAAATATTGGCTTACATCGAGCGTATTCCAATGCTGAGAGATGTAAGCCTGAGCAAGACGGCCATTGCCGTGGCTTTTCCGGCTCCGTTGCTAGCTTGCGGCGGGACCCGAGTCCACGCGTCGTTCTGATTGTCCCGGGTCCTCTCAGCAACTTCAGCGAGTCACGCCACCGTGGCATACGGCATACGGACAACGTAATGATCAACAGTTTACTTGGACCAGTGGTGTCTTTAATTTTGGAAGACGGCTCAACCCACGTGCCGTTCCCTGTTTTCAGCGATTTCCAGCATGTTACAGCCGGTGTGGCTGCTTACGGGACATGCGGCAGCGGTTCACAACCCGACTTTATCAGAGGACGTTGCTATATTTGTGTCCTTCCCCGACACATATTACCCTTAATTCATACCGAAGGCGCAGCGCACAGAAGCTGAACTTAGGGTTATCAAACGCAGTGTGCGATCACTCCACTGGACATATTCAGTGCTTACCTCAAGCAATAGGAGTAATGTCGGCTACGAACTGGTGATGTGGCGACATACCACTGCTATTCTGGCCGCAGTTATGGCATCGCAGCTTGGTGCGGGACATGCACAGCATGTTCTTCCTCGAAACAGCACGCATATGAATGGTCGCTAAGATCCACCTCAGAGGCCCGCGCTATAAATGGGCTAGTCTATAACTCGCCGATCCACGCCCATAAGCTGTCGGGCCCGCACGCTGCTGAGGGGAGGTCCCGCGTGTCCGCGAGCATCTGCACCCGCTTCTGGTGATCATGTGCACTTTCATCGCATAATGTGGGACTGAGCGGACATTTACATTCATCTCACGCATACCGAACGATTTTAGGATTCAGGTTATGTCAGGTCAGTGCCCTAATTTGCATTTTAGTCAGGACATGTCAGGCCAAACCGTCAATGAAAACTTGCAGACGGTGTTCCCAAGGCGGATAAACGCGGCGCGATCGGGTGGAGGGCCGGGCGGACCAATCTGACCTCCCATGGGACCTCAGATCGTAATGGAAATAAGGGCATCTACCTTACAGGTCAGGGAAGGCTATGTGGAGTTTTGAGTGGAGTTGAATTCGCGGTATGCTTGCATGTATCCACGAAAGGTGTGCTGAATAAAGCCTATACGACACTGTACTTGGCTTAACCAGCAAATTTTAATGTTATGCTTATGGTTTGATACCATTTGCCTGCTGATGTGGCGTCACACGGCTTTCATCAGTGCATTGGAAAAACAGATTTTGAAGTGCCCTCGGACCTTCAAAGGCAGCTACCCAAAACCAAAATATATTTTCGACCAAACAGTCATCAAAGGCTATCTCGGGTCAGTGACCTTATCTGACCTGCACAAATGGAGAACACTTTTAAGATCATTTTGGTACCTAAACATCATCTAGGCAGCAAACTCTTTCACGCAAAACATGAAGCAGGGTCATTTAGTCATTGATTTCCCTCGAAGTATTTATTATTTGCAAGACTTATTTCAATTATGCAAGTGTTTAGAAAGTTGCATGCAAATCGAATGATGTCCTCTAAACTATACTCCCGCATTAATTTGAAAGCTGCCCTAAAAGATACATTTGCAGACAACCATGGCTTGACTTTGATCCGCTTGATGTCAGTGACCTTGGCAAACAGCTTTTTGCAGCACATGGTTGGCTATAACAGTTGGCTACAGCTATGCTACCGGCTTGGGGTTACCACACTGTTGTTCGAAATTTGTGTTGGAAGCCTTACTAACTTAGAAAAGGGCCTAATTGACGCCCACCCGGGCTCGTGTGGATGCAGATTTTACCATCAGTAGGTTTTCTTTGGTGATAAGTAGTTCTTACCCATTTGTATCCCCAAAATGAAGCCTTATTGTCTGCAGTTATGCGTTGAGATACCTGTTGGTAACTGGCATAGACTGACCTTTTATTCTCAAATGGTAGTAATAAGTGTTCGAAAAGTGGTCTTATGTTAATTTCATCCGGTTTCCGTATCGGTCCAGCAGTCTTGCAGGCAAATCGAGTTCAAGAATCTCAAGGTCACGAGGTGTTATTGGCGTAGGTTAACCTCTGGCACTAGTTTTGATTAAAAAAAATTTGTTCCGCTTTCGGAGGAGGAAGCGTCATGCTATTCTAGCCATCCCACCAACAACTTGCATAATTCTGCATGAGGTTACATTAAGTCACTGACCTCGGTTTAACACGTTGGTTACATTGTTTGCTAATAATCGTTTCGGTGAGCGTTTTTGTTGTGATGTTATTTTCACATCTCTCCTTTCTATCAAATGTAATCTATAGGATAAAGTGATGTAAAGGCGATTGTGATATATATATATATATATATATATATATATATATATATATATATATATATATATATGCAACCCGTCATGTGTCAGTTTACCAAATCATACACAAACTTTGATTGCATGTATTGCAACGATGCTTGCCTCTTTTCTCAAATGTGTAGTAACTATGTTTATGCCATGTGACAACCTATTTTCCCCCTTACACAAACGTATTACACAGACACATTTTCCCACTAAATGGGAGTGCCTTCGCATGGACGCTGCCAAACATGTAGGCAGTTGGAAATCGATGGCACAGGTTCTGGTCTGTCACGAGCCGTCCACCAGCCGGAGACGGCGCCGGGCCAGCTGCTGCGCTGTCACGCAGATGTTTTATGACCGCATTTGTTTTTGAGCACGTCTGTCTCAACTTGTCGAGGGTGGTGGCAGTGGAATAACCTGCACAACGGAACTGGGTTTTACACTTGTGTGATGATGATTGGGGTTTTAGGGCACGTCGACTTTTAGGGTCATTTTGCCCCCATTTCCACGTGTGTGCGGGAGGATAGAATATATCGGCCGTTTGCTGACCAGATACGCTGAGGCCACATAGAAGTAAATACGTGACCACTTGCACCGTACCTTTGCACAGCGTCTGTGTTTGAAGACATCCATTAGCGTTTTTAGAAGCCGTCCAGGTGCTCTAATAACGTCGTAGAGGAGAAGACCCGATCTGTCACCGAGTCGAGCGACAAACAAAACATCGGCGGCTTTTTGTCGCCGGGTTGGGATGAAGCCTAAAAAGATACCATGGTACCCTAGGGTACAAGGAGCCTTAACGGAAAGGTTCACTTGTGTTGCGTGACGAAATGTGTTACCAGGGAGGCAAAATAGCTAGGTATGGAGGCCTTATGTTCGGTTCTGCATAGTGCGCTGCATTATTTCGTCGTGGCTGTCACTCAAATTTCTCTCAAAGGCATTTTTGGTACCAAGCTTCGCCTGAAAAAATCCATTTTTCGCCGACCTTATCCACCAAGTCGGCACGTTTTACCACCCCTGGTCGGCAAAGACACCACAACATATAAAGTGATGTGCACCAACGAAAATCGTGAAGAAATAAAATAGAAATTCGTGCGGAGCACAGCATAAGAGAATTGGATCAAAAACAAGCCAATGTTTTTACCCGTCTGGGGCAAGGAGCTGCCCACGTTCCAGGCACCGTCCATGCTTTTCACCAGTGGATGGCGTGAAGATGTCCGCGTTCCTCGCACTGTGCATGTTTTCACCGCGTCGGGGTCTGTTTGCGCCGAGCGCCGAAGTCGCGCGAACCCTCCCACCGGCCGTGCGTGGGATGGGAGGAAGGCGCCCTGTTTACTGAGCCGCTGGAATGAACCAAATATCAAAATAACGATGCCATATGTACGCAGCTCAGGTAAGCATAACTTCGTGAAAGTATAGCAGAACTAATGTCGGCTTCTTTCTTTTCTAACTGCAAATAATTTACGTCCATTCCAATGGTGAAATACTTACGCGACAGCATTGGGTCGACTACAGTTGGAACTATGAACACAAACAAGAGGTTCTCTCCGAAAGCGTGCAAGGTCGTCTTTGCTGCCTCGTCCCAGCGCAAGGAGCCGCTGGTCTACCAGCGCACCAGGAGGTCAGAGATGATCTTATGTTGTAGCGTTACGAAGATGCGGACGTGAGTGGTGCCATCATGAATAACTTCGTGAGCTGATGCCTCGTACAACGCCGGCCGTCGTGAATACTCTTCACCATGTCAAGTGCCGCCTGCACGAACGCCTACCGCATCATCACGAGAGACCCGATCTGTACCGCCGCCGACCAAGAGCCCGGAGGACGGACGGGTTCTGTACGAGCGGTAGGGACGGAGCTGCTCGCTGATGAAGGCTGACCACCACGCTGAGCGGACGCGGCAGGCCAGGATATCGTCAGGCGCTCGTTTGTGAAGGCCAAAGAGGGGTCTGAAGACCGGGCGTGCGATTGTGAGGACACGGGCAAGAAATCGCCCTGCGGCGGGAGCTCACCCATGACCCGTCCGAGCCAGTAGCCTGCTCTCCAAGGGAACTGCACCGAAGGCCGGCCGCTGCACCGTCCGACTCCGCGCGAGTCACGGCGAAGGAAGCTAGCGCGCTCCGTTTGATTCGATTTTGGCCGTTCGATGCTCGATTCTCGCACACCTGGTGCACGAGGTGCGAGTGTCCAACGTTTAGCTAGCACGGTCAGCTCACGAGTATGCGCACTCTCAGGGCGGCGAAAAGAAAGCTTCTCGGGCACAACCGCGAGGCACCACTGTATTGACAATGTGCTCCTCTCGTGCCAAGATTATGTGCTCGTCGCTGTGTGTGTTTTCATTGCGTGACAATACAGCCATGCTATTATCAGTCCGAACTGTATTTATTACACAGCTCCTTGGCATTTAGACTGCAATCAGTAACAAAGCACGCAATGCGAAGTAAGATCTTCAAAAATGCTGGTAATCCTAGGCCACGGGCCCAGGCGGGCTTTGGCTCTTGGTACAACCGTTTTTTAGGAGGATGATTTGCCGATTTTGGTGACCTCTTACCAGCCGGCGTCATCTGTTCATCTCAGAGTGGTATGTTGGCCTTCGCTGTCATCACTGATCAGGTTATCAGGTCTTTACCAACCTAATAGACCTTGGAGTCTGCGTTTCAAAACATTGTGGCTCAACACCGTTATGCGTAGGTGTCATTTGAAAATGGAATTTACTCGCACGCAAGCGTTAACTTTGGACCACAAAGGTCATCTGATGGTAGTAGCTGTAGTGACTTAGCATGATGATGATATGTAGCATGTGATTATCAGTGCTTTCCTGACGTCAACTTTGCAAGCGTAGGTCGCTCTTTCGACCACTACACACTCTTGTCAAGATACGGTGCCGTGGCCTAAGGAAGATAAACATAGGCCACTGGCCTAAGCTGAAAACGTAATCCAGATTTTCAAGTCAATCCTGACACCGCGGCGGGGGGCCAATCAACAATAATCGTACATGGCAAGCAAACGCACTTCTTGTTCAATGGTAACAAGAAGTAGTTCTTTGATGATCCATTTTGACCGTTAAAAGTACCTTCGTTTGGTATCAATAGTGTCCCTGCAATCTTGAAAGCGCCATGATAGTAAAATACGCAGAGATAAACTAAAGAGCCGTTGCCTTGAGAATTCCTGATCACGCAGGAAAACATATTGACATAATGTGACTTTGACCGTTACCTAACGCCCAAACATATTTTCAGAAAATGTTGTTGAGCTTTGCATGACTTTCCAATGATATTTCAGTCTTTTTTCCAGCCTCCTCCAGTCCGACAATATCAGAGGACATGCACATACCCTCCCTCCGTCAGGACGATATTGGCGCAGACCAGGGATTAATGGCCCTTGATGTTCACCTAGAGTTGTCTATGTTTCTTGTAGTAACATCTGGAACAGTTTTCTAAATGGAGGCAAGTTACAGATAAACCAAGAGGACATGTCTTGATTTTTCGCGTGCATGCCACCACGTAAATATATATATATATATATATATATATATATATATATATATATATATATATATATATGTGTGTGTGTGTGTGTGTGTGTGTATGTGTGTGTGTGTGTGTGTGTGTGTGTGTGTGTGTGTGTGTGTGTGTGTGTGCGTGTGGGTGTGGGTATGTGGGTGTGGGTGTGGGGGTGTGTATGTGGGTGTGGATGTGGGTGGATGTGCGTGGGTGTGTATGTGGGTGTGGGTGTGGGGGGTGTATGTGGGTGTGTGTGCGTGGGTGTGGGTGTGGGGGGTGTGTATGTGGGTGTGTATATGGGTGTGGATGTGGGCGTGTATGTGGGTGTGGGTATGATGGATACGTCATGGTCTGTGCGTGCAACTGTACAGGGTGAGGCGTGTGACCAGCAGTCGTCAGCCCTGTGGTGCTCAGTGATACAGATGTAAGGGGATACCAGTGTCGATGCTCAGTTATAAACCTGCTCGACCAATCGATAAGATCGGTGTGCTTCGTGGCGCCAAAGTTGATGTTGGACAGCTAATGCGGACGCATTGGTGGTTCCTGATCATTCCTGATCTCGGTATTAAATACCCATAGCCATGGCTTCTCGACGGGTCTACTCGACGCGAGCAGCGAGCATGGCCAAAAGTATAGCCTCTGGATAAGCCTAATATCCGGTGCTCATTCCGCTGGATGACTGGTCGGGCTATGCTTTGTACGGACGGAGCCAAAGCATGGCTTCTGGACAAGTCCAATATCCGATATCCATTCCGCTGGGTAACTGGTCGGGCTATGCTTTGTACGGACGGAACCAAAGCCTTGAATGCCTGGAAGCTTAGGAAGAACTGCTGGAGTTCTTCCTACAACGCCGGTGTCAACACATAAATTCGAACCAGACAGGCATGTAGTAGCTTACAATTAACTTCACAAGTTCTTATAGCGTTTTACATTAGACCGAACATGCCCGTGTTTGATTCCAAGTAGGCTTTCGTTTTCGTTTGATGCGTTGCCATAATGATGCACAAACAGCAATAACTGTTTGTCGCTATTGACCTTACCGATGTCGTTTGTCAGAATAGCGTGGCCGCCACATCTATCCCATTCTTAAGTGATATTCCATTTTGTCAGCACAATCTGGCTTGACGACTGTTTCGTTTTCAACGCTGCTGCCTACAGATAAAATCGGCTGGAAGTGATGTGGACAAACCACGTATGCTAGGCCGGCTTGCTGAGACCATCCATTTTTAATTGCTGCCAAATCAAATTTTTGACTTAAGCTCTAATGTGTCGGAAAGATACAAAGCCATCTCAAGAGTTTTTAGTGCATTTGTTTCTACCTTGTTACATGCCCGAGCTGAAGTTGAAGTAAAAAAGAGCGCTGAACTGAAGCTGAAGCTGTAATATTTAGGGGCTCCATGCCTCTCCCCAGCCACTTCCAACCGATCGCCCACAACGTTTAGCTGCTGGTGTTCTGTTTAAGCGCCTTAAGACCCGATTCGCAGGTCTCAGCAGCCAGTAAACTGCTCTTATTACTGTTCCACTCGAAAGATAGTGCTTGAGAGCGTATTTCGAAATCGGCGCGGAAATTGCAGAAAACCGGTTTGATTATACGAGCATTATAAAACAGCATGTAGACACGTATGGACAGTGAGCCACGCGTGCATGATGAAGCGACACAAATCACTTTTGAGGTCAACTAGCAGTGATCATGAAATTGACAGTTCAAAAAATCATGTTTCGTCATGTTTGAGTTCCAAGTTTTAAAGAAGCATGCAAAAACTCACCCAGCAAACGGCCGGCGGCGATCTCCTAGCTTGATCTACAAGAAAAAGCAAATGACACCATCCAGGTAAGTTTGTATGATGTAGCACCAAAGGATTGCACTATTCATAAGCATTTATTTTACGAAGCGGCCCAATATGCATACCTTTTCAACCACTGAGATGTCTTTTGTGATGTGGGATCAGTGGCACGATCGCAGACGTATGTGATAGCACCGTACCAGTGACACCAAAACTTTATTATGTGGGGGCCGTCTTCTCTGGAGCACCACCCATACGTGCCTTATCGATTAATTTTGGCATTTCTTGAGTCTATTCAATGAGCTCAGTAGGTACAAGTATACTGGCCGTACACTGACGCTCAGCATTCTTGTACAAAAACACGAATAGCATTGCATTACAGGGTTTGTTCCTCATTTGTATGGGACTTGATCTTAGATAACCACATTCAGGACCAGTCAATGCAGTTCACGGCCATGCCCTTTTTCAGGCCTAAGCCCTGTGATTCCGGAGCTTGAGGCCCACGAAGATGTGCTCACTTTTTGCGCAATACTTTTTCAAGGTCACCCTGGCATGCATGGCGCCATAGAAACGTAATACAAGCGCCGTCATCTTACAGGCTGTTTTCTGTCCATAATGAAAATACAGCATGGTCGCTTATGCATTCGTGTTAGCGATGATATGGCGCAAATGGTCCAAACTTCGGTAGGTTATTGGCTACTAGTCAGATTTCGCTGCCGAACGCGCGTTTCAAACGCGACCGTAAACACTGCGGTTTTGCTGCGCCGCTGCGACCGTATTTCGCTACGGTAAATCTGCTAAGCTGCTTTATCGAATTTACACAGGTGTAGTATGCGCACCACAAGTGCTGCGTGTACGGAGGTGACCGGGCGAGGTGGAATCAGATGGCTGCGTTCGCGTATGTACCCCACTCCCAGACTGCAAAATATACCACATGTGCCACCCGTCGCTACCAGTTTTAACGTGTGGAGCCGAAGTTTCTAAGAAATTGTAATATTGCCAAAATCATATCAGACACAAGAAATCTCTCAGAACATTGTGAACCAAAACAATTTACAATTTTGACACAAGTTGGCCTGGGTTGCGTGCAGTGTGCCAGCGCCTCAGGTCCAGTGCCCTGATGTGCAAGTATAGGTGTAGATGCCCAGTGCTGTGGATGGATTGCTTTTAGGCACGGGTCTAGGTCAGATTTCTCGTTATCTACCTGTGTGGATTCCACATTCGACCTGAATTAGAAGGCTGGTAAATGGAAATGCGCTTTTGTGGTGGATAGTCAGACTACAGCAAAATGCAATTTAGAAAATTGCAAACAAATTATGCCCCATACATGGTATTTCGAAGCTGTTTCCTGGCATCAGTGAGCACTACCAACGCATATTAACGCGTATATTAAATCTGAGTGGGCACAGTTTAGCTTGTTCAGCTCGCTTTTGATATATTTTGGAGTGGATATTTCCCCCTGTTGCCCGCTCAACCTACTGCCTCCCCAATTCAATTTGTAAATCTACACCCTGACCATGTGATTTAACCACCTACCTGTCCAAACGTAGGAATTTCAGAATGAATGATGCAGACAAACCGGACCCATAGAGATCTGGTAAAAATGAATCCAGTGCACCAGATGTCGAAGTATGATCATTGCGCTGAACCGTTTACTGAATTGTATGTACAGAAATGTGATGCATGCCAAACTGAGCATTCAAAGTTGGCTCACCACGGACTGGTTGAGCAAGTCCGGCTCGACGACATGCTGAGCATGTCTGGCAAGATGAGCGTGTTCTGTTATTTAGTGTGCAATGAAATGCTATTCAGCGCTATTGTTGTAAAGACGGCGGATCTGAACGTCGGGGCTACGGTGAACGACGGAATTTGATAACAAAATGCACAGAGCCACATCACTACCAGCGCGAAGACTCACCACAGTTTTCTAGTCAAACAAGGGTGTAACATACAGGCTCACATTGGCCAGTCCTGTCCACTTTTACCACAACAATAGTAAAGATTTGTAGATTAATTCACGACTTGAGTTACGTTTTTTATACTCTGACACAGCTACAATTTGACACAGTTACACTTTTCTGTTAGCCTTTGGATGCAAATGAACATTCAAGAACAAAGTACAAAGAAAAAATTGCAGGGCACGTCGCTGGAAGTGAACATTAATACTACAGCACTGCATAGAATGAAAGACCAAAAGCACTGGATTTGTATCCACAGCAGTCTTTCGTATCACAATCATGACCCTATGACGGTTTCGACAACCTGTCCTGACTTGTTATTACTAATATAGTAGGCAATTATTACGTTGTGGATGTCAAACAGTCCATCTAACCTTTATCTATGCATGGTAACCAGGCTCTCAAATCGACAAAAAAGATCCTTATCTGTACCACATTCTCATCCACCACTGTAGCCGCCACGAAGGGAGTCATTGCGCATTCCAAGGTATTCTTTACGCCTGGTTGCCAGTTAATGCCAGGTAGCCCAGACGCTACAAATCCATTCCACGGCGTAACCAAACGATTACGTTATGTGGAGCATATTTACTGATAAGTGAAGTTTTGTTTGGTCGAGAATTTTTCAGCCTTAAATGCACACCAATAGCTACAAGTCAGCTTTTCCATCATATCTGCTGCTTGCCCCAATATTTTCAAACGAGGAACATTTCCTTTACGTTTCACTGTTCTCTGGCCTGGCGAGGTCCGGAAACTTTAATTGACCACTTTTTAAGCTTGAAGTTATCTACATTTTTCGTGACTTGTAGCCAAAGAGTTGAAGCCGTAAAACAGCCTGGTTTTATGTCGCTCCACTGCGGTTTTTTTAATTTCGTAAGCCTCATCTTCAAATTCCCGTCAGCAGGGCTACAGTGCGTCGCATTAGAAAACGTGCTGGGCGATTAAAACAAACGAAAGGTAGTTAGAAAAGGTGAAAAGAGATAGACAAATTAATACCACTTGATTCTGGCCTTCCCCTGGCACCCACATGGGTTAGACGGTGCACCAGAGCACAGCTTCGTGATTTGCAAACGACACATGTGTCTGCTCAGTGCAGTTCGTTTAACGGTGTGGTCCGCTCCAGTCTCCGATATCTCATATTAGTCCTTAAGAACGCTCGACGCTGCCGATCCATGGTTCACGCACGGATGCGTGACTTGCTGAATACATCGACTTGCTCTTTTACAACAAGACTACCCGTCGTTTCCCCTGACAGAATGCGTTGTTGCCGTGGCCGGTGCAAGCGGGCTCTTGGGACCTGCGTCTGCTTTCAACTTGTGTTATTAAGCCTTTTCGCTGAATTTTTGGATTTCTGAGTGCTACCTTTTCTTAAATAAATTGCGTCACTTGTTGGGCAAAACTGCGTGTTAGTAGCACAGCGACTGCAGAAACATACGCCCATCAGAAGAGTGAATTATCGAGCCGGGCCACTGAAGCTACAATGCTACCGGTGAAACGAAATCAAGATTCTGTCGGTCTGCGTCCTCGCTCCTAAAGGAGTACATCCCATTTACTGAGCTCAATGCCGAGCCAGGCGCCTCGCTTGGCGAAGAGTCCATACAGGCGTGTTCGGTGGCACTGTAGGAAGTGGCAGGCCGTCGCTGCATGCCCACTTACACACAATAGCAACTTACATCAATGGCACGACCCTGACATGCAATAAGTGGACAATTCTGTTGAAGCCGTGGGCATTTACACGTCTTTAAGCCGGTTGTAGAGGCACGGCCACTTGCAAGACATCAATAAAGCACATCACCCCGCACGTGTATTGCCGCGTGCATGAGACCCTCCGGAAGCAGACAGCAAAGTGTCCAACTGCAGCAGATCCCAGCGGGGCATCGATCACCTGCGGTAAGTGTAACTGTGCAGCCCACTCAGCGGAGCCATCAGGCAATGGCTATAGTTTGTCAGGCCGGTACACCTTCCAGCAGCAAATGCTCCATTATCGCGGGCGCCCGTCGGTCGCGCGGCGCGCGGCCGACGCCCCCGGCCCTACTGCCGCAGTTTGGATCGCGCCGGTGCGTAGCGGCGGGTCGGAGTGGGCCCGACGGCTGCACCCATCAGTCGAGCGGCGAGGGCCGGCTCGTGTGGCAGTCATCGGTCCAGCTGGCACGTACGCGGCGTCCTGTTTCGGAAGCGCGAGATCACACACTATTGAAGAAAAGTGCCATGTCCGAACGGGAGTACTACGACACAGAAACTTTCCTAGCGCTTCAGCCAGTTGGACTGAGTCAAAAGACAAGAAATGCAGGTATAATTCTAGTAACTTCAGATGTTGGACCGCATTAACCAGGACCACCAATGAATCTTGTTAAGCGGTGGGTTTTCGAAAAGGAACAAATTCCCAGGGCAGTCAACGAGATACGGGGTTGTCAACAGCCTAGATAGATGTTACAGGGCGATACAATGGAAAATTCTGGAACCGCAGAGTGTCGAGAGTGCCTATATGCAAATGTATGTCAAAATATGCGTTCTTTCCGTGCAATGTTCTGGACGGGGGATTCGGCTTCTTCATCTCCCGAGATGTAAGCATTGGACCAGCAGGCTGCCTTGCAGGTGGTGTTATTAAACGCCTGATGATATACTGGTAGAATGGAAAAGGATTCTATCTGCATGCAATCGGAGAGGAAACCTTTCTGCCATAGGTAGAGTAGCCCACAAAACCGAGTTATTTACGGCACCCGCGATGTATGGTGATCTAATCGTGACATTAAACGTAGCGCACGAATTACGGTGGAAAGTGCGAAATACTCGCGTTATATATTGTTATGAATGGTTTTAAAGAATAAGTGTTGTTTCAATTGAAGGTACTCGGCATTTCAAGCTGAGCTTTTGAGCATCCGTGATCTTAAGCACAGGTTAAAACATCGACTGTTGTCAGCGTAACCAATGTCTGCTCTGTAACGTCAATTAACCGGAACTACGGGTATACTTAAGGTCGGCAACTCAGTATTGAACTCATAACGCCAGTCAATTTTGTGCCCATCTTTATATTCATTGTACGACATACGTTTGATAGGGGCATCCACAATGCCAGCGATATGTGTTGAGTGATTGCAGAGTGATGTCAGACAAAAAGCAACGGAAATGTTTCAGGCTCATCGTCCAGCGATGGTAAAATACGGGGTCAAATAAGTGATAAACCCGAGCTGGAATCATTAGCTAATCTAACGCTGGGACAAGAGGAAAAAGCAACTTTGATACCATGGGTTAGATGTGAGCATTGAATTTGCTGACGTAGAGAGCGTATGGACATATGTGTACGCAGTTTGAGAACTGCATAGGCGAGAAGATTTCGTGTTATTTATGAGACAACATGCTCTCGACTGCGCGATGTCCGCACAACCACGGCAACAGCGCGATACACAACATTGCTCAATGTGACGATCTGTTTCTGTTGACTTGTACACACAAATTGTGGGAGAAAACTGTGCCAGATTAACGAGTTCACAAGGTGTTCCATTATGTTGCAAGAGTGTTCACAATACAGATGCCACGTTTTGAAGAACGAGGCTGCACAAGCGCACTCAAGCTGTGCTAAACACGGATTGCAACCGCAGCTTCCTGTTATGCACACGACATCGCAGCCATATACAATAAGTAAATCGCTTACACGCCATATCACGCTGATATTTATCTGCCGAGCCAAGTAGCGGTGGAATCTTTCCCACCTTCGGAATGGTAATGTAAAAATTAAAGTAATGATAGCTATGTTTGATCATTTATTCCTGATCACTGCGCTTATGGCCAGCGTTAAATTTTTAGAAAGTTATGTAAGCTCAAACCCCAGGTGCGTAGTTCCCGCATTCCTGGTAGCTCTTACGCATGACAGACTATGTCCGTTCCAAACATCTTGTTCAATAATCAGACTGCTCCGATCTGATACAGGAAACAGCGCACGCAACCGCAGGAACGTTATAAAAATCCACTGCCATTGGTATATGATGTTTGGCGGCATGATGTTGACGCGGTGGATCGCTATCAAATACCCTTTTCAGTTCATGCGCCACCAATGCCGTATAAAATCACATATATGCATATATATATATATATATATATATATATATATATATATATATATATATACAGGTCCGATACCCCATACAACAAAATCCGACATCACTAACGTCAAAATTGATCGCTTTTTTAGACGGAACAGTCGTCTGTAACAAGTCATAACACATAATAAAAATCAAGAATGACGATGCTTTAGATGCATTTATATTTTACAAGAACGGTATCAGCAAACATGACGGGATACAGATACTTTTCGAAGTTTGTATGGCTCGGAAGTTATTGTACTACCTGTACAGTACCAATCCACTCACCATTTCTGCATTATTTTGCGTGCGTACGTATGCCTAATAAGTCGTCATTAAAGGAGGGGCAGGTAGCCTAAGAACATCCGTGGCGTATTCCATTATGCTGCTTCCTTTCTGTTTTACCATTACAACTGTTGTTTTTACTGTTTTTACCATCATAACTGATGTTGTTATATATATATATATATATATATATATATATATATATATATATATATGCTTATATACACGTATATCTATATATGCATATATATATATATATATATATATATATATATAGCACATTGTGACAATGACCATATCGACCGTGCCATGACATATGTCAGAGATCGCATCGATCATGACATGACATATGAGAGAGATTGTACCGCTAATGACATGACATATGACAGAGATCCTATCGATTATGACATGGACATAGGACAGATCGATCGAGGCGTAGTTGTTGTCCAGGCCTGAACTACGCCTTGCCATAAGGGGATGTCTGCAAGACTTCATTGTACTGTGCAGGATCCAAGCTATCCATTAGCATAACATAAATGGGCTGCGGTAGCGGGTTCCAGCGTAGATTCGCCTTTACGCAGGGTCGTAACTCCCACGAAGTGAGGGGGGGGGGGGGCGAACGCCACATGCTTGAATTTGTTGAACTACGCCGCCGCATGATGTTGAATATATCATCCAACTTGGAGGAGAAAGTACAAGCTCCACCAAAGTTTGAGGGTTGCTGCCCCGAACCGCCTCCCCCCTCCCCCCCTTCCACCCGTGCCCTTACTCCCACCTGTATTGGAAGACCCCAATTTCCTCCATGGTTTCGTAAGGCATCGCAGTCAGGACGCTGACGGAAACAAAACAGCTTGCTCTCCCCCCCCCCCCCCCCCCCCTCCTAGCGTACCGCCGCCGTGACGGCCACTCCGGCCACCGCTGCTGCGAGTGAGCGCCGCACGCGTCGTCCCCGCCCCGGGCCGCTCCATTTCACCGCGCTATAACTCGTATGTAAACAAGGCGGCGGCCGGCGCCGGCTGCCGCTCATTGCGTCTTGGGCCGGCCGGCGGGCTCGACGCTGATTGGCTGGCGGCATCGATGAGTGCTATATGGCCGTAAGCACCGCCCCTCGGCCGGGCGGCCGCGATTGGCATAACATTCTGTTTGATTACACTAAATTGCCACGAGTGGCGCTTTTGTCATCCGCGAACAAGTGGGCGCCGCGGCCGAATGGCAGCGCGCGGCACACGGCGGCGGCGCTGAACGGCGGGCGGAGCGCAGCGGCGGCGGCGGCGGCGGCGGCGGCGCACGCGGTGGGGGCAGCACGCCGGCCGGCGGCGGACGCGTGCGACATGTCGGCCTCGCCGGAGCGGCCGCAGCACGGCGGGCCGCAGCCCTACGAGACGGAGCGCTGCGAGAAGGAGTCCCGCGAGACGGAGCGCTGCGGACCGGAGGCCTGCGTGGTGGAGACGTGCGAGCCAGCGCCGGCGGTGGGCCTGAACCTGAGCACGCGGCCGCGTGCGTCGTTCATGATTGGCGACATCCTGGCGCGGCGGCCGGCGCTGGCCGAGCCGGCTCTGCTGGCCCGGCTGGCCGAGGAGCGCGCCTCGTCACCCGACTCGGCCGCCAGCGCCCGCGGCAGTCCGCCGCTCAGCGCCTGCGGCGATAAGCCAGGTCAGTGGCCCTGCCGGCCGAGCAGACCGCGGCCACTCAGCTCTGACGCCTCCGGTCCCGCTCCTGTGTCCCGGCACCCCTCTGCATGCGTATGTGTGTGTGTATCTGTGTGTATGTGTGTGTCTGTGTCGTGCTGTGGGGTCAGCGTTCTTATGCTGGGCAGAGACGGCTGCCGGCGGAGCTGGACCTAGTCACTGTGCATCATCTTGGCTTACCCCAACCCGTCCGGTGGACGCCTACAGTCTTGCACAAGTGCCCGCCAGGCCCAGGCAGAGTAAAAGCAGCACTTTGGAGCTGCTGTGGTGGCCTCTTAACTCGCGATTTGATGCTCATTCTGGCATTAACCAGGCCCTAATTATCAGCTCAGATAAAACACTCAGCTGGCATGGCTCAGCCCTGCCCAAAACTGCCAGAGTACGACCACTTACTGCTCTGCGCGAGTGTCAATTTCTGTTATTTATCAGTTGCGGGCGGTCGTTGACCCTGAGTTCAAGCCGTTCAAGCCCAAAAGGATAGCAGGGTACCGGTGGCCAGACTCCGGCCTTGTTAGCCACCTGAACCGCGAATGACCTTGCTGACGTCCAGTGACCTGCCCGCGGCGGCTGGGCGTCCGGCTGCTAGGCTGAGTGGCTGCGCGTGCTGCTTGCAAATGTGCCGTCCTCACAAGCTGACTATACAAACGACTGGTACGCTGGCAGCATGAGAGATGCTGCGGGATACCCCCTGATCGGCAGCTTAAGGTAGGCAACACGAAATAAAGTCCGCTATTTTTGATAAAATAGCAACTGTATGCGGGGTTATGCGTACGGAGCTCGCACTGGACCGCGGGAGTTTGAAGCATATGCCTATTTGCTGATCGTCTGCTCTGTCGCCATTGGTTACACCCTTCTAGTCGTCCGTTTCTCAGGTAGCCCTTAAGCATGGTGCCGGGTGTCGGTTGTCAGCATGTAGAAGCCGGAATGACTGAATGACTGGTGGCTTAAAGAAGTACATTTCTGGCCTTAGATTCGGTTATGGTCATCGAGACCTCCTGGCTTAGACGTCCGTTGTGCAGCTCTTTACAGAGGTCCATGTATCGTGCCTCATTCTGAGATGCATTACTGATCGATCATCTTGGCATCTTTTCATTGGTGGAGTCTGCTCAGATCCAGACCAATTTCCTTCCTGTATGCACCTCATGTTTTGTAATATTAACTTTTGTGCAGCTTTGTACACTGGTGACGTTAGACCCTGCCTTATGAAGTGAAGTTCATTCATGAATCATGCCAGCTCTACACGGCCGCACAAGCCAGAGGGTCTCGATATATTGAAGGTCGGCTATTTTCCACAGAAAAACTCATGATGCTAAGAATCCAGAAGCTGAATGCTTTTGTTTTCATATGACCTTCTGCTGAGAAATCCCTCCTTAGCGTCCTGAAACGGCACAATATATAACAACCCTATTAACCAAAACAACTTGAACTTTTTGGATGGTTGCGTTCACTGGCGATATTTGACAGCGTTATGCATTCATTGTTTTTTCTTGCGCAGCTTGCCCGGTGCGCAGATGCTCTGATTACCAAGCAATGAAAGGAATGATTTAGGGATGATGATTTAGCGCAGGGCGCTTCACCAGCTCGGTTATACAGCACCCACGATCACTAAACTAAGAGGTGTGAAGCAAATTGGTTTAAGTGCACAGTTAGTTACGTTATCGTGCCAGGAAAAGCACACAGCAATTAACTGCGATGGGATGCACGCCCTGTACCTTCCACCGTCCACACCTGTCACTGTGCAGCCGCCTTCCATGCCTGCTGTGTGAGCGTGGACTTGATTTACTATGCGATCATGATTATTTGCGATGACGTTTCCTTTGGGTGCGATCTTGATTCATACTTAACATGTTACCGGGAACAGAAAAGGCGTGCCAGCATTTCGATTGGATTTCCATGGCGAGTGTATTGAACGAGTGATGATAAATATGGAACATATAGAACTTTTGGTAGTTTCGATTTTCGGCTCCCCAGACATTATTGGGGAGCGGTGTGCCAGAGATGTCCAGAGAACTTGCTCGTCCTTGACGGGGATGAGTCTCTTGGAAGGGATTCGCTTTTCCCCTAAAATTTCATTTTCTATCGTTCTTTTTCGTCGAAGAGAAACATAGCTTGAAACTGCACCAAATGCACGTTGTTCTATCGTGTTACTAGCGCATAATGCATTGTACTGCAGTTTCAGCATCCTTGCTGCAAGTTATGTACCAAAAATTGATTCTGTGTGGCGTTAATGGCTGACTGTCGTATGCAGTCACTAGCTATTATTTCAGCTGTGGATTTGCCCTCCGATGACAAAGGCCGCGATTGCATAACCATTACGATGAGCAAGCCTGGCCGGCAGCAAGTGTTTTAAATATGCGTCACCGTTCTCTACGTTGTTTGTTGAAGCCCGTGCAGAAACATCCACCCTTCAAAGCTACCGGCACCTTTGTTTCTACCCAAGATTAACAAGCGGCGGGAAGACGTTCTTGCAGCGGCAAGTGTCACTGATGGCTACTAAAAACACACATTGATAGCCTGGTCTGGTGGCTCGCTATAGCATTACCCTTTGCCATTGGGAACACACGTTTGTGTGCGCGTCAAACAAAGCTGTTTGTTGCCACCGCGTCTGTGTGTACTGGTCCGGCTCAATCAACAATCTAATTATGTCACAAAAAGTAATCTCGCCTAAAGCAAAGATAACCTTAAAAATATATCCTAACACCCATGTCATTGGATATTCTAAGAGAACAAGCGATTGCTTGGGACCTTTTAGTGACCCTTTAGGGCACCACATGTGTCTTCAGTTTGCATTACTTCCATGGCAGCAGGGCCAGCATATCATACCGTTTAAGGCAATGCCAACTTACCATGAGGTTTCGACGAAGTAAGTATACATGTATCGCATATTGCAGATGTTAGATAGCATCGTTTTACGGGTAACCGTTGTGCGTTAAACTATCTTCATGGAGCTGTTATCAGCGCTGAGAATGAGGCTTCGTGCAGGCCGTTCGCAGCCATCTTTTCAAGCTGACCAGAAATCGCGGGCCATGTCAAGAGCTCTTTGGGGCTTGGAATGGCTGGACCATCCTTCGACGCTTATTTCTTCCGAAAAAATGTGACTTTGTAAGCGGAGCCTTACAACATAGATTTGAGGTGGTCAGAGTTAAAGTTCCCGAAAGCGTGAGAGGTTTGCCTTTGTTGGTGTTTTTGGACAAGTATTTGGCGATTTAGGTCAAACGCTGCAGAGGCCGAGACAATCGTGGGGGGGGGGGGGGGGCAAGGCCCTTTGCTATAACTCCACTGTAATGGGAGAACACTACACGTAACTAGGGCACAACCATTTGTACCGATTTATGAGCTCGTTTTGACAGGTACAGGTGACACAGAAGGATTACACTCGAGAGAGTCGACTCTGCGCTGCCTGCAGTGAATGCGAGGTGGAAAGGCGGCGGCCTGTAGTGATGCAAATTTACTGATCACATGACGTATTCAACCTGAAATGGTTTTTGAGGTCAGACCCTTTGAGGTCAGAAAACATCCGCTGTCTCAACTGATATTACACCAGCTCAGATCACAGCCAGCGTGATTTGTTATTCGAATTGGTAAACATGCAGTTCACATATCTATGCATGCCAATCGCCGCGATTTCTGATTTGACATTACCTGAACTGAGCAACAACGAGGAGGATAAAAACGGTAAGAGCAAATGCATGTCGTAGGTGGACACAGTTTGCATAAGCCATTGGTATCATGTTGCAAGCCTGTAAATAAGTCTGAAATATTCATATGTTCGGAACAAATACCGTGGCACTTGCTTTGCCTCCGACTTGGCTGGACTGTACGATAATGTATCCCAGGTAATTGAAAGTAAACCATTTCCTAAAAGGGCCTAGAACTCATGATCATTCGTGCCGTATGCAAATACCGGATCAGCGACACACTATCTTGGCAGCCCTTACCTGCATGGCCCTGACATGGGAACACAAACTGCCTTTGACAGTCGAAGGTACTCCAAAATTCCTTGAACAGTTGACCGTCCACTGTATCTGGTTTGTTATTTCATGCTTGCTTTAGGCTGGTACGGTAATACCCTCAAACAGATAAACTGCCAGCTTGATAACTTTATTCAGTTTCCTGTTACCTAAAAATGTATTATTGCTTAACATCCCGTCATGTAAATTCAGAGTTTAAAGAAACAGAGCGTAGTTTTTCCACGTGAAGCAGCAGCTTAATTAGCAACCAAGCGGTAAGGAACTCGATGTTAATAAGAGCTGTCCCGGCTAGTGAGAGTTCGAAGTGAGGTACACATTTTGATGGCTATCATGCAAACCCCCTGCAGCGTCTTTTGATGCTACCACAGCTAGCCTTTTGATGGTTTCCACACAAACCCTCCGGAACAAATCCGCGAGACTAGGATTTGTAGTGTGCGACGTTACAAAAGATGCCTGGGCAATCAGTGCATCAGAAAATCAAATAATCTTGTCTCATAAACCGCAGCGAACACGCCGCGTCACACGCCGCCGACGATCTAACACTTTGTACAGCTGCTATGACGTCATCATCGGGGACAGAGAGCCGAAGTCGGATGACTATTGCAGAATGGTACTACCAGCGGCTGTGTCAAATCGTCCTGCCTACGCGAGCGGAAAGACATCGGTGTTGCTTGCAAATGGACCTCGTTCTTAAAGTACGGGAGAAGTGAAATTAACATGCTGGAAATTCTCTGCCAAACACGCAGGCACTCGCAGCTAGCACAATGAGACTCCGACAAGAACGGGAAATCGCACCTACACCCGGTTTTTGTGATGTGCACCGCCTGGTGTAGTTACATGTGGTGGCCATCAATGACCCAGCCGTCTCAACGTCGTACCACCACTCACGCTTCTCAAAGGTGCGCAAGAATTTGACCGGGAAGCGCCACTATCGTTTGTCAGTGACTTGTTCCCACATACAAAACGCTGGGGCATAAGCCGGGAGAGACAGACGCATAAAAGTTAAACAGCTCGAATTAAAAAATATGAGGTTTGAAGCAGTGTCTCCAAGCATACTTTAATGTAGTCAACACGGGGCAAGAATATCAGCTGAGTTGAACGGTGTTTGAACAGGCTTTAGTCTGCGTACACGTTGTGTTTCTTGATCAAGATACACTTGGTTCTTGACATATGGATGAATCAATGGCAGGTCCGATAGGTCGGTGACATCAAAACTGATCAGAATAAATCGCAATGCACTCCAAGAAAAAAGTTTGTTTTCGGATTTGACCCATAACCTTCCCAAAATTGGGGGAGGGAGCCGACCCGAACAAGAAACTAAGCTACTGGAAGTAATTTAATGTGTACTATGTCGTATGTGTATAATATCTGTTTTGGCTGCTTTGCCATAAAGAGAAGAAAACAAATTGTATAACAGCGCGTCTCCATCGCATTATTAAATCTAGAACCAGCTGCAATGCACGTGGATACACGTACACGTAAGAAAGCGAAGCAATGCGCCCCAGGACGTGTCATAGGTGGATAATCTCGACTGGTCCTCGGCTCGTACACTGTCGACGAGGCAGATTGGTTGTCGGATTTGTTCGTGTGTTCGGCTTCGGCTGACAGCCTCCGTCACGCGTGACATTGGCCGCGGGGTGCCGGCGCCGACGCGAATCCCGCAGCGCGGCCAGGCGGTCCGCGGCGGCGGCGGCGGCCGGCCGCAAATCGGTTCAGCGCGGCACCGGCGCCGCTGCCGGAGCGCACCAAGTGTTTACCGTATTGTGGGCCGCACATGTGGCTCATCTGCTCGCAATAAAGACAGACAGCCAGCCGATGTGGAAACGCTTGTGTGCCACTCGGCCCGACAATGAGCAGGCCACTTACGCGGCGCGGCGGCCGAACACCTGTGCCGATGGGTGCCGGTCGGCCGCGCTGCGCCCAGCCCTCCCGCGCCCGTCCACGTCGCGCGCGACGCCTGAGTCACAGTCGCACCGCCGTGCGGCCGCCGTCGCGCTACCGCCAGCGCACGCCGACACCCCACACAAAGACGCGTGGGAATCACAGTCAGCGCCACTCACCATTCCCGTCGGCCAGCGTCAGCATTTCAACAACCGGCTGTGCGCTCTGTTGCCTTATGAACCCGTTGTAAGGTGGCAGCATTAACTGGTAATTGTTGCTAAAAGCGTCGCGTGATTCGTTTGTGGGACGTCTAAGGCAGGTTATAAAATGTTCAATGGCAAAGTACGGCGGCCACTTTAGTGTTCAGCGTAGGCAGCACCATCATGCCCGCGTTGGTTCCCGGCATCGTACTGTTCAGAGGAGTCACCGGGCATGCTCCAAAGTTGTTAACGCTTCCCTGCGTCGCCTGTTGATGCGTCGTGTATCGCTGCCTAATTCGCCTTCTGTCGCCCTCTCATACGCCTTCTGTCGCCGCCTGATACGCCTTCTGTCGCCGCCTGATGCGCCGTGTGTCGCCACACGATGCGCCGTGCGTCGCTGCCTGTCGCGCCGTGTGTCGCTGTCTGATTCGCCGTGTGCTACTGATTATCACGCCGTGTGTCATGACTTGATGCGCCGTGTGTCGCCGCCTGATGCACCGTGCGTCGCCGCCTGATGAGCCTTCTGTTGGTGCCTGATGCGCCTTCTGTCGATGCCTGATGCGCCGTGTCTCATCTGATGCGGCGTGTGTCGCCACCTGATGTGTCGTGCGTTGCTGCCTGATGCCCCGTGTGTCGCCGCCTGATGCCCCGTGTGTCGCCGCCTGATGCGCTGTGTGTCCCCCGCCTGATACGTCTCCTGTCGTCGCCTAATGCGCCGTGCGTCGCCGCCTGATGCGCGGCGCGCCCGCGCCGGTCGCCAGCTCGGCGGGAGCCGTTTAGGCGCAGAAAGTGATGCGGTAATTGTGAGAACGTCCCGGCCGCTGATCGGGGCGATATCCGGCGACCACGCTGTGAATGTATCATTAGGCCACTCTAACCCCATATGCCGCCGCGTCGACGCCGGCACCGAAGAAAGTGGAGCGCATTTTCTAATTAGGCCCGCCGTTGGCGCGCTGCTGCGAGGGCGCGCGGTGATTCGCGCGCGAAACGGTCGCGGGGCGGCGGGCGGCGGGCCGACGGCGGGCCAAGCGTGAGGTCGGCCGCGGGCTAACGACGCGCGCAGCTGAGCAGCGCCGGGGAAGGAAGAGGCCCACAATGAGGACTGTAAGCCAGGTGTCACTGTCAGCGTGCGCCATTCGCAGTATCGTTGAGCACCAGCCCAGCGCAACATACGCTGGAGATTGACAGTTCGAGTGTTGACCGCACGCGAATAGTGCTAGGCTAGTTAATGATATGCGTAGCGACATGGTAAGACTCTCGCTCAAAAGTTGCCGTTAGATCGCAGGTACCGTTTCGTGCTTGTTTACTTGACGAACTAGTGGCAGGGACCACTCATTTCGTCCAGTTTAACTTTTCATGAACGTCAGGCAAGCGTGGTGAACGGATAGGCAGCGGGTGACACAGCGTGTTGTATCAAAACACAGTCGCAAATCTCTTCAACTTATGAGCTACACCGTAGTAAACGTTGTTTACAACGGTGAAGTACTTTTGTGGAGTGTTTTGCACTCATTAATGGTTTCCGCAAACGAAACTGATGTCACTTAGTTACAAGCATGAGAAAAGTGTACGTTATTAGTGCACGATGATCTCTTGGTGGCTTTTCTTAGGGGGCTACATGTATGCACAAAAATGAAGTGGTCAAAGTCACATAGCTAAATGTCCCATGCTCCATTATGTAGTGTGACAGATATTTGCAAGATTTCTTGGTGACATGCTGCATCAAACAGCTGAGATTTGGAAAGCTTGCTAAAGTGGTTTTTGCACATTGTTTTCATTCATTTGTTTCAATTTTCGGAACACCAGGGGTATTGTTTCATATTGTTAGGCGACATTAGCACTCCCAACTCTAATACAAAAGTGGGAATAGGCTTAGCCATTTTCCCTGAATTATTTTGAAATATTGTGCCCCTGAGTAACACCTTGCTGAACCTAGAAAAACAAGGCTGACAAAGTCCCTGGTACGGTTCAAGCTCTTACTGCTTGCATTGGCATCACTGCTGACCACAAAGAGGTTTTTGCTGGATCCCAGTTTACTTGTGAGCTGAATCTTGGTTCCTGCTGGATCTCTTTATGTCCCAGGCCAGATTGTGGCTCTTGCTGGATGTCTTGCCGTAACATGAGATTGAATCCTGGTTCTTGCTGGATCTTTTGACTTGATATGAGGCTGGATCCTGATTCCTGCTGGATCACTCGGCTTGATACTAGACTCGTTCCCGGGTTCTTCCTAATTCTGAAATATAGACGCAATTTTCTCCAAAATATCAGTGCGCCGCCCAGCCCGCCCCGCCCAGCTAGTGACCCAGCCCGCAAAAACTCGCTTCGGTGCTGATTCGCCATTAAGCCGCAAGTACTAAGTTATTACAATATGCATTTTATCATCTCACCTTAATGCCGCTACACTAAAGTGTGCATAAAATGATATTTAAGTGCCATCTA
This sequence comes from Pollicipes pollicipes, assembly GCF_011947565.3. Lineage (NCBI taxonomy): Eukaryota > Metazoa > Arthropoda > Thecostraca > Pollicipedomorpha > Pollicipedidae > Pollicipes > Pollicipes pollicipes. The sequence goes on along the minus strand of NW_023596576.1, from coordinate 38,200,362 downwards.
ATGCGCAGTATAATTTGACGAACACCAGTGGTATTGCTCAGAGAGCAGTAATCCAAGTACCTACACAATGGGATTTAGAATGTATCAATATAAATCTTCAACACTGTAATGGAAGTTTTCAACTAAAAATGAGAGACAGAGTGTGAAAATTAAATTTGCCCTTAAAAAAGGTCCGAAAGATTTCACACCTTCTACATCATCTCAATAGACCACCGTCTATTTCTGCAAAAATTGCATGCGTCAACGGATAGCTTTGCACTGACAGAGTAAAAAATGCGGGATATTTCAAGTCATGGGGCGTCTTAGTTTATTACAATGCACATAAGCTTAATCATTATTCGACTGCGTCACAATCGCTATGTCATATTTCTTATTGAAGAACCAGAGCCAGTTTCCAATATGGTGTCTGCTGTCGTTAAGTGGATACATCATGTAACAGCACCACGTACAACCTCATGGTAGCTTTGAAACGATCCACATTCCTCTCTTACCAACCACCATCCGCATTCCGTCCCACCACCATCGCCGCGACGCTGTGATATGACGTGAAAGCAAGGGAAGCAATGTTTTGTCCAAGAATATTTTTCCCTCCAGTGACAACATTGACATTTATCAATCCCATCAATAGCTCTGGTATATTGTTGCATGCTTCAGGAAAACGTGTATGAAAGCAAACGAACGCTGTAAGAAAAATTTCAAGACCTTTTTCTAGAGTTAACACAGCTTGCAGTATGCAACTTTAAATTTTTAACGAATGCTGTATTGACGTCATATGTCGAGGTGAATTTGTTCACACAGATCCACATGCAGATAAAAGTATCGGAATAATGAACAAATCAGACAGAACAAAAGCCATTGTTAAAAATAGGTTGCAGAATAGCAACAATCGCAGTAAGGAAACCCGTAATGTGTTAGTGCCCTGTAGCCGTGGTCGCAAATTGCATATATTTCCAGGCATAAATAAGCAAACTCAATGCCACCACTTCTTTTCAGTTTCGACAACTGTTGCGCTTTAAGTACACCAGCAACTGCTGGCTGTGCTGACAAGCGGGTGAAGCTAAGGAAATGGAAGGCTTACAGCTTCCCATACATTTAATTAATCATGGATATTGGTTATGATTTGTGAGGAATGGTTTTGTGTAAACCGAATAAGGTTAAGTGCACCTCACTTTCACAATAGCAGCCAAGTGCAGCGCATAGCCGTATTTATCTGAAGGACCCGCCTAACTGCTGCTCAATGCAATCACGCTATGGTTGAGAAAATTTGGGTTGATTTTCTTGATTTTTCTGCGAGACGTTTTCTTCAAGCCGCTTGTGCAGCCTGGTTTAGTGGTGCGTAATGTCTGTCATGGGTTTTCTGTCACTAGTTGTTTCATGATTGTGTGTTTGTTGGTACACTCTGATTTGGGGATTATTTTTCATTTATAAATTCAGCATGTCAGGAATAGTAAAAATACCTTATCTATCCGTTTATATTTTTTACCCGCAAAAATTCGCCAAGTCTGGTCCATAACCCAGCCAAAGGCCCGCGGGTTCTTGCGGGTCAGAAATTGGCGGGTTGGCGGGATGAAAGGCTGCGTCTCTATTCCCGAACCAGGAACCAGGAGGCGGTTTCCGGCAAAAAATATTGGGAACCAGACACATGCTTAGTATGGACTGGTTCATGCTGCGTCCCACTGGAACAAATAGCGCAGTGGACCGTGCATTATTGAAAGCAGACACTGTTCAGAAAGACTCCTACCGGGGCCAGCTAGCATTGCATGCCCGACCCACTGTCTTTAACGTTTGTTTTGTCGGCTGATTTGCACTAGTCACAGTTGCAAGTCACTGTTTTTAAATCAATTGAACAGCCTGCTCGGAGCAGTTTTCCAGATCGACGGCTTAGAATGGGGGAAAAATTGCACTTTGCAACACCTGATTTCCACTTTCATTCGCTACAAAACAGCCGTGAAATTTGCATACGCCAACTGTCATCTCGACTCACTGGTGCGCGACGCTGTGCTGTGAATAATGCACCATAATGCTTGTGGACAGTGGCGCAGGTAGGGGGGGGGGGGGGGGGCACAGAGGGCATGTTCTCCTATCCGTTAGGTTTCGTTACCGATTAGTAAGGGCCCGAAGGACCCAAAAGCCGACCAGAGAACGCATTCACGGGTCCGGCTTGCAGGACCGGAAACTCCAATGCCAGGCAGAGGGCCCTTTGCGCCAAGGGCCCCTTGTTCCGGGGCGCCTGAATAGATAAGGGACTATGTTTCGGTCAGACACCACCATCATGACACAGTCCGCTCTGTTTCGGTATGGGCCTTAGGGCCCATTTTCAAAGAAGGGACAAAGCCGAGACTAGCCATTTATATTGGTCGGGACCCCTTCGTCTGTTAGAGCCCAAAACGTCCAATCGGAAGCACTGTGTTGATAATTGGTCCCCAGTCGGGGGTCTGCAGGGTTGAGTCCTTAAATGGCAGTGAACGGACCCTTTGCGCCGATCGAGGACCCCCTGAGTCTATAAGGGCCTTTATGTCGCCCCGCCCGTAGAACCATGGCCTCAGATGTAAGGCAAAGGGCCTCTTGCATCGTTTGAGGGCCCTGGGACATTTCGGGTCTCCACAGTATGGTGACACTAAGCAGTCGGTTCCGTGTCACTCTAAGCCGTAGGGTCAATTTCCCAAGCACGTGTAAGGCCGTGCCCGCGATTTGCATTGTCATGGCCATTGAAACAATGAGGGTGCCGGCTAGGGGCCCACATTGCCTAACAGGGGCTCCTGCGTCAGGAAGCGGCCTCGAGTCGGCCAGGAACCGTGCTTGAGGGGGCCCGAAAGGGAGTCCGAAGGATCTCTCGATACAAAAGATCGGGGGCTTATTGGAAGGCTGAAGGGTCGAAGGGCTTGCTGTGGGTCATAGTGAGGACCCACGCCAGTGGTTTCGTGATCTCAAATGGCATTTGGAGGGCCTTTTGCGCCATTTGGGGACCCCTGAGGCAGTGCGTTTCTCTATTCCGGAAAGAGATCACCAACATAGAACAGTCAGCTCCGGGTCGGTCTGAGTTTTGGAGGTTTATTTTCGAAGCAAAGACAAGGTCGGATCCGCAATTTGCATTGAACGGAGCGCCTACAACAATGTGGGGCCTCTGTGTTGGTCAGGGGCCCAAAGTTCTCAGTAAGGTGCCCTGTGTCAACAAGAGGCCTCGGGTCGGTCAGGGAAACATTTACTGAACGGGGAGGGGGATTGAACCCTGAATGCCAGAGGGCCTCTAGCGTTGTTCGGGGCTCTCTGAAAATTAAAGGAATCACGATAACTTATCATTCGAGTTGACATTCAGACCATGAAAGAGCCCTGTGTCATTCAGTGTCTCCAGTACCGAACGGTGGACCCTCCAGCCCAATTCCAGCCGTGGGTCCGTTAAGCCGAACTCTATCCGTGTGCCCGGTTTTGGATCAACCGTACGGCGACCAGGGATCTTTTGCGTCATTGAGGGTTCCTGCATCGATCACGGACCAATTGCGCGGGTCAGCAGGCGTCCTGCGTCAGAGAGGGGGCTAATGTGATGTGATGTGTAGCTCCAAGGGCGTCCAGATCGACAAGGAGATCTCGCCCCGCGTCGCCAGAATGGCGGCCTGAAGGTACCCAGCGCTGGCACGAAGTAACTCTTTAGCCCTTCATCGGAAGCGATAATGTGTCCCCTAGTGTTATGCTCAGTAGGACCCCTTGCCTCCGGGAACGATGCTTTACCTTCCCCGGGAGTGATAATGTGTCCTCTAGTGTTCTGCTCAATAGGGTACCTTGCCGCCGGGAAAAGTAAAGGGTCTCATTAATGTTGAATAGATTGAGTCGAAATGAGTTCAAAAATGAACAAAGCTGACCCGTATTCACTTGCAAACGTTCAGTGTTTTTTCACAATGTACTAGTGAAACAAATTGCATACAATTTTTTAGCCTGCGTGCTCTCAATCTCAGGAGTGATCAGCACTGTAGCCACAGGAGCGTAGTGTCACAAAATGAGTTGGGGGGGGGGGGGGGGCTGAACAGGGAAAAATGATCCAACCTACCCCAAAATCAGCTAACAAACAGGTCTTTCTGCAAATTTGGCCCGCAATCCTTCCCAAAGTTGGGGGAGGGGGCTGAAGTCCAGGTTGGGGGATTCAGCCCCCACAACGGAATAGGAAACTACACCCATGCTCCGTAAAACCGAACAGAGTAGCACAGCAACAAGGATCCTATCTTTACTTTTTCAGCTCCACCACCACATTTCAGCATTATTTCGCAGTGCTGTAAACGTTAATCTGCTCTTACTAACAATCCTAAAGCGACACAGGTGAAATGTACGTCCACAATGCCTTCTCAAATGTTCGAAATGATGTCCTAAAGCATTCAGAGGCACTCCTTTCAAATGCGTCTCCATTTCCGTCCGCCCGTTCACCGCCCTTTGTTGTCAGCTGCTAGTCCAACGCCGCGTGGCCGGTGGAGGCTGCAACGCTGTGTTTGTTAGTTTTTGCTGTTAAGAGTTGCAAGTGTGTTTGTTAAAACTGCGTTACATAATTTTTCTCGGTAAGCGATGCTGGCTTAATGTTGAAAATTTCAACACAATCATTAGTTGGCAATGTCAACACCATTTTTGACCCATTTCTATATTCGATCTACATTAACCAGGTTATCAATATCTTCGCAGTAGCCTCTTCAGAATTCTGGGAAAGCTTCTTAGCTCCATCCAAATTTCCATGATGCCATTTAACGCCTGTTTTTTTCAATCTATTCACTTCAAAATGCAAATACTTCTAGTTTCTGTTCCAGTGTAAGAAGGTAAAAGTCATAACAAATAAAAGAAAACCGTACCCCGCGTTCACAAATGGGTCATATCCGGTGATTTTTAGGGGGGCTTTCACTATGAGGGGCCATTTGTCATTTGTCAGCCCTGTGCCCCCCCCCCCCCCCTCTTTGCCAAGGCTTTAGCTCCGCCGCTACTTGTCAGTGCACCAGGTCTTCTCTAGTGTTGAAGCAAAAACTGTGCATGGGTATATGTTTCGGCAGCGAACGGCAGCAACAAAAAAAAAAAACAATAAGGAGAACGTGGATGGGGAGGTAACACCGCAACTTTTTGGCACCTGAAAATGTTGTGTACAGGCTTAACCCCCCCTCCCCCCCCCTAGTCAGACGTCATTCAGCTCAGCCATGTTTTGCCACTCTAACCCGTGTTTGGTCCAGCCATTACGGCAACGGCGACAGTCTGCCACCCACCCGCTCCAATGTGACACTCCGTTTGGGGCTCTGAGGGGAACACGGTCGCCGTGCTTTACGCCGCGGCAGTTCTGGACTTGGAGACCGTCCCACACCCGCCGCGCTCCGCTCCAGACCGTTCCAAACTCGCTGCGTTCCGTTCCAGACTCTGAGGAGGACACGGCCTCAGTGGCGGCCGACTCCCAGTCAGGCTCGGCCAGCAAGAAGTCGAGGAAGGCACGCACTGCCTTCACCGATCACCAGCTGCAGACACTGGAGAAGAGCTTCGAGCGGCAAAAGTACCTGAGCGTGCAGGACCGGATGGAGCTGGCGGCCAAGCTGAACCTCACCGACACCCAGGTCAAGACCTGGTACCAGAACAGGAGGTGAGTAGGGAGGCATCAGGACATATAACCAATACCGAAGTCAAGATCTTGCACCAGAGGAGTCTATGAGTGACTGTGGCCACAACCAGATCATAAACCAGACGCAAGCTGGTGGCGTCACAGTCGCAGGCCGACCAGCTTAGGCTCCTTGCACTGCGGGGGAGGGACAAGGGAAGCTGATTGCCGACTCTTTGACAAGCGGCCATTTTCTGAGCTGAGCTATTGTTCACCTGGGTTTGTGTGTGGGTTGACAAGACTGACACTATCTAACAGGGGAAAGAGGGGAAAAGGGAAAGAAAAGCAGGCAGGAAGTAAGAAAGACTGGACGGGCGCACGGACGGACGGACGGACGAAAGGCAGGAAGGTTAGAATGGCAGAAGGATATTTGACCCACATTTACTTAAAATGTATTTGCTGAGTTTATGGCACAGCCCATTTACAAATTGTGTTACATAACCCAGTTATAATATCATTCCAAAGCGCCTCGCAATGTTTCCGCTTCGAGGAAAAGAAACACAAGGCCAAGGATGGACGATATATATATATATATATATATATATATATATATATATATATATATATATATATGTGTGTGTGTGTGTGTGTGTGTGTGTGTGTGTGTGTGTGTGTGTGTGTGTGTGTGTGTGTGTGTTGGTTAATTAGGAGCACCAGGCAGAGTGCAATTGATTTTTGGTAATTTGTTCAGTCAACTCGGTCGAGTCAAGTCAAGCCATGGACTGAGAGCATGGTCTACATTTTTACCCTTTGTTCGACTCGCATGCGTCTCGTCGCAACCTTAAGCTTGAGATGTCTGCACGGTCTAAGCAAATGTCTGGGCTACAATGCACGAGCATCTCAAAAGTGTCAAACCCATAGCTGCACAAGCATCCAATCGGAAATTGGGCGTCGCTTTCTCTGAAACTGGTCTCGAGCAGGAGACGCTGTGCTCTGAGCCAGGAGACGCTGTGCTCTGAGCCAGGAGACGCTGTGCTCTGAGCCAGGGGAGGCTGTGCTCTGAGCCAGGAGACGCTGTGCTCTGAGCCAGGAGATGCTGTGCTCTGAGCCAGGAGACGCTGTGCTCTGAGCCAGGAGACGCTGTGCTCTGAGCCAGGAGAGGCTGTGCTCTGAGCCAGGAGACGCTGGGCTCTGAGCCAGGAGAGGCTGTGCTCTGAGCCAGGAGACGCTGTGCTCTGAGCCAGGAGACGCTGTGCTCTGAGCCAGGAGACGCTGTGCTCTGAGCCAGGAGAGGCTGGGCCGTGAAACCTGCACGGGCGTGCAGTCTTGACATTGTCGCAAAAGCACACCCATAATGGCTGGGTGGTGTCGTTCAGATTAGCCTCAAACCTGAAATCATTTCATTGTTTTCGTCAGCTGAAATTGCGGACCACTGATGAAGCCATTCTATGTGATGTTGAAGGATCCAGAGGTCGTGTGGATCTGACACGTTGTCCCGGATTTCATGGATCTGTATAGTGTCTGTGCAGGGTATAGTTGTTTACTGGCATCACGTTGGAATGACTGAGCACGGTTTTGAATGCTATCTCAAGCACCATCCACCACACACCTTTTGGACCCTGTTGCCGTACCTGCGGACTAAGGCACGTGCGGACTAAAGCATGCCTTCCCCGGACAAGGCGTACATTACGCCATTAGTCCTGAGCAGCTGCCTGGCGGGGCGTGGGCCAGCGGACAGCGGGTCTGCCGTCAGCATCTAACGAGCCTTCTTCAGCCTGGTGGACTCCTCATATGATGCGTCCTAGCCCGTCCCCCCCCCCCTTTGCGACGGCTTTATCTCTGCCTTCGTACAATAGCGATTTAAATTCACTATCTGCGCAGTGTAACGTGTCCATCTGGTCAGATAGGTTGTTGGCGGCATAGTTTTCAGGCGCATTGTGCTTATGGTCTCGTTTGTAAAGTAAGACGCTTGCCGCGATAGCGAAGATCACGGCTCGCTACACCGTGGCAGTGACAACAGTGAACTGTATCCAATGCTGCTTATTACGCCCCGCGCCCTAGCGATAGAGGCAACAGTGAAAACACAGTAGGAGTTGGAGTTGTACGATGGTTGGTGTTGTACGATGGTGCCACCAGTTAGACACCGTATTTGACATGGTGCGAGCTAGGTGATGAGAGATAGGTGTTGCATCGTCAACATGCTAAATATGCTTAAATCCGACATCATCGGCCATGGCGCCTCTCAGGAGAGCCTAGATGGCGAAGAGGCTCATGGACCTATCGTCCATACGTTCGTCGCGCGCAGCTTTGCCTCGATGTCGACCGTCGACGGCCCAGGCCATTTTGGCCAACAAGGGTGATAATCGCTGTTCATTTACTTTCGCATCGATTGCATCTGAATGAGTCAGATGCTCTCCATGTTGTGCATGGATGCTACTCTCAGTGGAGAGGGCCAGTCGTGTCTGTGATTTCCATGACCTTAGCTTCTCCGTTCAGGCCCCAGAGATCGGGATCCAGGACCGGTTCTTAAAAAGGCTGCCATGACCTAGCATGCTGGCAAGGTGATCTATAAATGGTGCAGAGGTGCATACATGCGCCAACTCCGTGCAGTTGCTTTCAAGCCTTATTTGCTTCGGTTGTAGCGATCCGATGGTCAGACCCAGAAGGCATCAAAACAGGTGGATCGGCGGTGTGGTCCGCTGGAGCACGTGGAATGTATTCTGCCCGCAATCTCAATCAATGGTGCTGCTCTCGTCTTACAGCAACCTCGGGTTGTGACCGTGGCCTGATCAGACCCGTGGCGAGCCGGTCTTTTCCAATTCGCCAACTGTATGCCCCGTACATTGATGGACCACGAAACAAAAGCTTGGTGCTACTGCAGTGCTACAAGGAAACCACACCTAGTTAAACAGCTCACATATAAATGTATTTAACATTCCACAGTATATCTTCGTATCTTGTTAACCGCTGCAGGTAGGTTCGCACTATGGTGATTTCAGCACTTGTTTTGGTGCACCGCTCGGTCCTGGATGTGGGGCTCTGACGAGTGTCCCGGCGCGGTGTTACGTCCGTGGCGCCCGTTCTGGTGCGGCGCTGAGTCCCGGTCGTGTTCCCGTACTGGTGGTTGACTAGGTACGGTGTTGAGTCCCGGTCGTGTTCCCGTACTGGTGGTTGACTAGGTACGGTGTTGAGTCCCGGTCGTGTCCCCGTACTGGTGGTTGACTAGGTACGGTGTTGAGTCCCGGTCGGGTTCCCGTGCCGGTGGTTGACTGGACACGGCGTTGAGTCCCGGTCGTGTTCCCGTACTGGTGGTTGACTGGGCGCGGTGTCCGGCCGCGCGTTGTCCCCGCCCGGCCCGCCTGTCGCCGTCTCGGTCGTGGACCAGCCCCGGCTCGCAGCCAGCGCTAATCAACTGGAACATAACTGACGCGATCAGCCCGCAACTGGCGATATCGCTGCGTTTGTCATGGGAGAAACCGACCGCGCGGCCGGCCCGACGAAAATGGACTCTCATGCCGCCTGATCGATGGCCGGCTACGTAACGCAGTAATTAAATGATAATTGCCGCTGCGCCAGACGCGGCGCGACGCTCCGTTTGGCAACTGGTCCGGCTGAGATTCACACCGGGCCGGGCTGAGGCTCGCGACCCTCGCTGGCGGCGCCGCGCTGGGAACGCGGCGATCACATGCGAAGGCCGCGCTGTGGCAGTCTGCGCCGACTGAGCTATGGGGGAGCAGGGACGGAGCTGTGGTCATTGGCCACCGCTGTAGCAGTCTGCGCCGACTGAGCTATGGAGACGCGGGGATAGAGCTGTGGTCATTGGCCACTGCTGTAGCAGTCTGCACCGACTAAGCAGAGGCGCGGGGACGGGGCTGTGGTTATTGGCCGATGCTGTGGCAGTCTGCGCCGATCGAGCTATGGAGCCGCGGGGCTGGACTCGGGTCATTGGCTACACTAGAACGCAATGACGCGTTTCCTGAAACCACTGATACATGTTGGCGCGTAAGGGCTGCGCTAGCCTTGAGTTCGGCACTCGCCACTGAAATATGGCAATAGCTGGTGCGATGACGGTTCGGGTGTCCCGCAATACTCGGAGTTGGACAGAAGCCGCTGGGCCACAGTGAGCGGCTGAAACAGCCGTGGTCCTGACCTGAGCGGCTGGACTAGCCATGATTCGCGGTTATTTGGCGATGCATGCAACTGAAATGGCCGTTTATGACACAGTTTGTCACGCAATATTTAGTGGGAGATACCGAGCCACACTCGGCGGAGGTTCTCGAACCACCAACCCTGTCATTATCACACAAATCGTCCGCCACTTAACTGCAGAGCCACTCTCAGGCTGGCTGTTCATGGCCAGCACTGTGCGCCGGCTTCACTGGCGCTGGTGCTGGCGCTGGTCGGGACCAGATCAGCGGATCGGTGGCCTCCGGTCGGGCCTGAGCGTGCATCAGCCGCAGCCCGCGCCCGTCACCCACCAACACCCACAACATGACGTGCCGCGGCGCGGCGCGGCGTTGCATGCCGCCGTAATTGCATTTTGATTCGAACGGAAAGCCGCGGCCGCTCCGGCGGAATGGAAATCACTCGGGCCCGATTCAGTTTCGGACAACAATGCGCCCATTATCCGGTGATGCTGTGCTGCCTGAAACGTGGGCGTGCTCGGTGACGGCCCGAAGGCTGCCGTCGCCCTCTGTGACGTCACTCAATTGTCAGTCAGCTGACTAATGATGGCAGGCGGGACGAGCGGGGCCCGCCCGCGCCCCCGCTCGCCCCGCGTGAAAACTTAATCGATTCGGCGGAATAAATCCCGCCCGATTGTCTGTGCCCGGCTGCAAGATGACGGGGCATTTCCGCTGAATGCAGCTGCAACTGTTTTGTTGTCGCGCCGGGCCGGTGGACGCGATCGATGCCGAGCGCGCTCGAGTCGGTCTCGAGTCGGCTCAGCTGGCGCCGCGGACGTCTCGGCGCGTCTCCCACGGAGACCAGGCTCAGGCCCGGCCAGCGCCAGCGGCTAAATTGCCCACTTGCTTTAGGCAGAGGCGCGCACGGCCCGCGCTGAAAACACCAAAAGCTGCAAATCATTTTGACGGCGTGATGAATAATACGGGATCAGTTTGATTAATGTCGCGGCGTTAACGCCGGCCACAATGGCGCTGGGTGTAAATCGTCGACGGCGGCCGAATCGCACCCATCGCCAGCTTTTATGCCCGGTGTACATGAATACGCACTATACGGGTTCGTAACTGTATTCAGATGGCCGTGATAGTCCGGAAAAAAAACGCCCGTCCGGCACCACTAGCGTGCTGACTCGCGGGAAGGGGTAGGGGAGGGAGGCGGCGACGGACCACCCAACATGGGCCAAATTGTCCTAGAAACGGGTAGTGTTTGCGCAATGGAGAGCCCTAGCGGGGATGTTGATATGAAGAATAAACATGGGTGCTGTGGTGATGAGAATTCCTGGGCTAGACAGGCGTGATGGACATTTATAAGGACATTTTGAAATGTCATACGCATTCATCGTTACTGGCATATTGGTTTCGTTGTCAATTTGCCTTGATGATCTCATGATGTGACCTTCCATCTGCGATTTTGTCCAGATGGTTTGCTCAGAGTAAAAGATTGTTTCGGGTGCAAAGGTCGTGTTCAGCAACCAAACACATCAAGGTGACAAAATCAAATCAGACATTAGTCTGGGGACCATATAGCCTTGACCAGTAGCTCACTTTGCCGCGTACTCAGGCTTCAAAAACCTGTCGACGCGTGGCAAGCATGGCGGCCTTCACTTCTTGGCACGTGGGTAGACGTCATTGATACCAAGCATGCAGTGATTCACTCGTATTTGAAATAATCATCGTCACATTTTCATCACATTCTTTTCCAGCAAGCAAATAACTGTTCCGAAAAACACTTTCTCCAACACTGTTAGTAAAACATTCCATGATGCTGGTTCCTCACCACTCGTCAGAATGCAGTAGTGCTAGCATATGTGAAGTACAACGGGTAACCTCCACTTCACCCTGCCTTCGTGTACAAGACATCTGCTATGCTGGCCTTTACCAAAAAACGTCGCGATCATTTCCAAGCACTCCATTATTTGCCAAATGGCGCCACGTCTTCTGCATTGCTCTGTCATCTGAAGTTTTTTTGTTTTGGTGACGTGAATAAAAACAGCACAAATTATCCAATGCTACAGCATTTAGGGGCCTAGATCACGACCGAGTGACCGCAAAAAAGCTGTTTTCACCTTTTAAGTTTGTGACTGGAGCGCATATAGGTGCACATGGTTCCTCATTTCGAGAAGATGCTGGTGATTACTGACTGCCATCGCTTCGTACCACATATTGGCATGCTATGAAGAGACTCTACCGGGTAAAAGGTAGGAAGTGGTTTGAATACAATTTTACGTCCTGAAGTGGTGCGCTTGCTGCAAGGAACCCCGAAAAAAATAACGATTCCCTGAATAGCGAGCCACTCAGGTTAGTAATAAGCGTGCCGAGGACATTATATATATATATATATATATATATATATATATATATATATATATATATGAGCGCAATCGTCCGGGAAAGGACCTCACGGAAGTTCTACAGTGGACAAAGGTCGCCTTACTTGTAGAGGCCAAAAAAAAAAAAACGGATAGCGGTGCTCCTGCGATCGTGGGGACTCCTGAGCTTCCCGAAAGAAAGCGATTGTCAGAGGTCATGATATTGTCTAATGATAATGAGCCAAGTGTGTGGTAAACACCGCGAACCACTGCCGGAGGCTAGGGTGGAGCAATGTTTGTCTCTTCGCCTCCTGCATGTATAGACAAGAACTGGTTGGGAATAGGTCTTCTCGGTCAGCTCTTCATAAGAAGGCAGTCATAAAGGGGCTGAAACGCAGCACGTGCTTTTATGTGGATAGAAAACACGATCCCAGTGGCGACGGTAGTAGTCCAGGCGGGCATAGATGTAAGAGGCGTGTAGCATGCACACGTAACTGCCACGAAAACGAAGGTCATATTGTGTTTGTGGTTAGATTGATAGTAGATAACTACAATAAGCATAAGAACGGATAGTTTCCTATCCATTTGCCGTATTTGTGATTTGGAGAATTTTCCGGGGGCGGGAGCCTCTTTCAATAAGACCCAACTTGTAGGGATCCATGACCCGTAAAAGCACTTAACACTCGCAAAGCGGAGATTTTTGCACTTGCCATTAGAACGGGAGGGTTTCTGAAGCCTCTCCACAAAGACCCTGAAAGCTAAGCAAGCTAGAGCCACACGGAAAACGGCACTGGAAGGCTCAAGTCTGATGTAGTTTGACCTGTCAAAGCGGTCAAACTCGCACCACGCAGACCCGCCATTTTAACCTACGAACTAAGTATGATAAGCCAGTGCAAAAGATGGGGTGAATAGCTCTTGGAAAACTCCATCAAACAGGCACTAATGGACCTCGACATTTGACCTGTCATGTCATGTCAGGTCAAAGGTGAGGACTATTTTTGCATTATCCCGTGCGGCTATATCAAGAATGTGCAAGCCACATCAAGGGGGGGAACATGCTTAGAAAAGTCTTCCCAAGCCTAGAATAAGTGGCATTATGTTATAAATCGTATAATCCTCAGATGCTCAAATCTGGTCACAGCGGTCCAAGTTTGATGTGGCTTGACTCGGGGCGGTCTGACCTTGCAAAGGTCACCAGAACGATAGTAATGCACTTCAGGGTGATAAAGTCTGGAAAAGCGACCAAAAAGCAGTCTAGTACTGCTCTTTCAAATGCTACTTTACCAAAAATAAACTATATCTGCCGCTTTTGAACAAAACATCACTGACATGACCATGAGGAAGAGGTTTTAGATCTTGAGTCGTGGAGACCAAAGACGTCAAATTTTTCCTAGAAGTGTACAAACATTAACTCAAATGCCAAAAATTTCACCGCGTGCTAAAAGGCACTTGGAAGCTATTTTTGGAAAACCTTAAGGGTCTTTGATGCACTTTCCCTAGTATGGTGAACGTTTAAGCTATATTCATGCTATACATCTAGAATAAACTGCGCTCAAATGCTAGTTGATTATGCTTGAAGGGGAGACGTATAGTTCTCCAGCTAGCTTTCACCTACTGCAAAGACATGCTTGGAATTCTGCGCCGACATGTTTTCTCCGAATGCTTTTCATAACACTCGCTTGTGCAGTTCAGTGTGTTCCCCTCCGGTGTGTGACGCGCGCTCGAGCACCAATTGAGTGATGTTCTGACCCAGCGCTGCGCGTCGACGGCGTCTGAGCCGTCGTGCGCCGGCTGGAGACGCCGTCTGTAACGCGCCGGCCGGGGTTCCGTCGCTGGAGGTGCCGTCGCCGGGGGTGCCGTCGCCGGGGTTCTGTCGCCGGAGGTGTCGTCGCCGGGGGTGCCGTCGCCGGGGTTCTGTCGCCGGGGTTGCCGTCGCCGGGGGTTCCGTCGCCGGAGGTGCCGTCGCCGGGGTTGCCGTCGCCGGGGTTGCCGTCGCCGGGGTTGCCGTCGCCGGGGTTGCCGTCGCCGGGGTTCCGTCGCCGGAGGTGCCGTCGCCGGAGGTGCCGTCGTCGGAGGTGCCGTCGCCGAAGGTGCCGTCGCCGGAGGTGCCGTCGCCGGGGGTGCCGTCGCCGGGGTTGCCGTCGCCGGGGGTGCCGTCGCCGGAGGTGCCGTCGCGGGGGGTGCCGTCGCCGGAGGTGCCGTCGCCGGGGTTGCCGTCGCCGGGGGTGCCGTCGCCGGAGGTGCCGTCGCCGGGGGTGCCGTCGCCGGAGGTGCCGTCGCCGGAGGTGCCGTCGCCGGGGGTTCCGTCGCCGGAGGTGCCGTCGCCGGGGGTGCCGTCGCCGGGGGTTCCGTCGCCGGAGGTGCCGTCGCCGGAGGTGCCGTCGCCGGGGTTGCCGTCGCCGGGGGTGCCGTCGCCGGAGGTGCCGTCGCCGGGGTTGCCGTCGCCGGGGGTGCCGTCGCCGGAGGTGCCGTCGCCGGGGGTGCCGTCGCCGGAGGTGCCGTCGCCCGCCGTCTGGCCGTAACGCACCGCTGCGGGTGTTGCAGGACCAAGTGGAAGCGGCAGACGGCCGTCGGTCTGGAGCTGCTGAGCGAGGCCGGCAACTACGCGGCCGTGCAGCGGCTGTACGGCACGCCCTACTGGCCGTACGCGTCTGCCTCCAGTGAGTGCTCGACGCCGGCGCATAGCCGCGCTCCCCCGAGCCGGCGGCCGCCTCTCCGGCTGTCCGGCGTAGATCCCGAGGAACCGCCCGCCCCGCCCGGCCTCGCACGATGCTGCACCGCAGCTCACATCTCAGTGCGCTACCCATGTACTGGCCACGATGTCAAGCATTGTATCTGCTGCTCAGCGATGGGGGCGTTGCCAACGCAGGCGACGAGCCCCTAAACGCCTTTGTTCAAGCTGTCCGTGAGATCATGAGCTGACCTACAGTCAGTGACAAAGCAAATTACATCCTTGCGAATATATTGGCCCGAGTGCACCCGTAAGGATCACATCAAACCTATCTCTGAAGCACAGTCGTTGCTCCTTCACAGCAGCGAGAGTAAGTGTACAGCGTCCCCTCCGCCATCATACTTCTCCTCCGCACTGCATTCTGCTCCTGCGAGATCGCACCGACGCATGTATAAGCACCTCGCCACCCTCCGCGCGCGCTCCAGCACTCGGCGCGACGGCGCTTATCTCTGTTGTCCGACGTCCCACGGTTTTCTGGTGCAGACGCGGAGCCAGGCAGGCTGGAGAACGCGGCGGAGCCTCCAGCTACCCCTCACGATGCCTGGGTGCACGCCTGTTCACCATTCTGCGGTGGTCCCAATTTAGCCGCTCCAGCATTCAGCACGATTTGACACCACCTGCAGATGGACCGCCCGGCCACTTATGCATGCTCGCTGTCCCATGTAGCTGTTATGTCGATGCAATCGGATGATTTATGGCCATCTGACGCCGGGGACCGTCGCAGGGTGCGCCTGAGGCGCCGTCTCTGACACCCTCTGACACCGGCGTCACTCTGTGCGCAGATCTGGACTTCTACTATCGGCAGGCGGCGGCGGCGCTGGCGCAGCGCTCCGCGGCCGTGCCGCGCCTGCTGCTGCCGCCGGCGGCCGGCGCCGCGCCCGCGCTCGCCTCCTTCGGCGGCCTCCACTCGGCCGCGCACTACCTGACCGCCCTCTCCGGCAACAGCAAGCCGGGCGCCGAGCCCACGTGATCGCGCCGCCTCGGGTCGCCGGTGGGTCGTCAGGTCAGCCGGGGTCAGCCGGAGGTCGGCCGGGGTGGCAGCCGGCGTGACCCGATGACCTCGGGGTGGCGCGTGCACACCCCGTCCCGGGCGGCTAGAGACGGTCTCGACGGCTGTCTGGTTGCCCGTCGGTGATGCTGTCGGAGCTGAGAGACCTGCCGAAGGGCGGCTCCCGGCCCTGATTCCGCCAGAGGGGCCGTGGCCGACCCTGGGCCGTGTACCGGCGCCGGGCCGGCCAGCCGCGGCGTCAACGCTGTGATCGTGCCGCCGCGTGCTGTCGTGATTACGCAGCGCTTCGCGGGGTCGAGCGCCGGACCGTCACGACCCGGTGCGCCGGCGGTTTGACCCGGCTCGCTCCTGTGTCACGCAGGCACGCCGCCGCCGGAGGGGAACGCTGGCGGCCGAGGACCGCGTGCGTGCCGCGGAACATTGGTTGTTCGAGTGATGACGTGGGGCGAACGCAGTCTGCGTCAGTAAACCTGGTGATGACACGCCAGTTGTCAACTGGTGAAATGTTGGTTCCGTTTAATGTGTTGTGCTCTCGCGTCGAACAGTATTATACGCCCTTAGTTAATATGGGTGGGCTCCTATCGTAGCAATTATTTCTGCTGCATTGGAGTAAAGCATAATTGTTACGGAGCACGCTGATTTTTGTCACTTCCTTTTTCAGTGCGATTTTTGTGCGTTTGGCTAGTATTTGGTCTGCATTGTTTTGTCCTCCGGTTGTTTATTACTGAACGTCAATCGATGGACGTTAATCGATGATCAATAACGTTAATCGGTCGTTAATCCTTCGAATATATAACAGCCGATCGTTTATCGATCGCATGCATTGCAAAGTTCAATTAAAATATTTCCCTTACTAAGGCGCATGATGAATGAGTGGCATTGCTGTTATCTATGTGGGTTGAGAGCGGAGATTCCACGCTGTTTTGCTTTGTGCTAGTAGCACTGTTTCAGGATGATTCATCCTTTAATACAGCCATCACTTGTGAGTGTGTGTTTTTCAGGGCAGACAGCAAACAGGTGGGAATGGTTATGGCGCTGTTGAGTGCAATACGCTCGAGTAAATGTATATTTAGCGACTTTTTGAAAACATGCAGCTTGGGAGCAAAAAAAAACATCATAATGCGCTAACTAACCTTATCAATTTAATTGTCCCAGTTAGCGTCATGCCAAGCAAACGGAAGCAGAGGATCCACTACGTGATATGCGTCTTTTTTTCTTTTTTTAGAGTTGACTGAAATGCCTACCTTCACCTTCAATGCTATTATTAAGTCTCCTCCAGATTCCCACACGGTTATTACCAACAATTAAAACTCCTCATTGCCTGCGTTGCTTCCCGATCTACGAGTAAATCAAATATTGCAGTATTGGCGCGGGCCTTGAGCATGGTTCCTCCTCCTCATCAGTGATCCTGATCTGTGAAGCAATCGCCTTTTCATTTGACGATACCCGGCATTGGTGAAAAGCTGCACTCAGGTGTTCCTTATTATTTCTCGATTATCCTTTCGCGGTGTCTAAATAGTTGCCCAATAATTGTAAGAAATGACGAGCATGCACCTCATTGGTGGCTGTGATTGACGATCCGCTACGAATTGGCCAGCTTTTCTGATCGGCGGCTTGTCAATTTCTATTGAAATCAAACATGCTTAGAGCTTAGGCTACCAGAGAATTTTTACGCACAAACATGTAAAAATGCGCTGCATCCTGAATTTCTGTGACAATGTTTCGTTTGTTCGTTTTTTTTTTTTTTTTGCTAGCCATTTGCTTTTCACAATTTCTGGCTCTAACTCGCACAAAGAGAGGGTTACCAAACGTCAGGGCGTATCACGTCCGGCTCGCACCAAGCCGAAACCAAAAGTTTTCTGAATTATTTCAAATGAAAAAGCATCATACAAACAGAAATATAAATGCTATAAAATGCAGGACAATTTGTAGCAGTCACCTACGTAAGTTCGTGACACGTAGGGTACATCATTGCTATATTTTCGATGGCTTCTATATTTTCTGGTATCTTCCCTGGAAACGACAGAAAGGCTTATGGAAGGATTATGCAAACATTATATAAGAGTGTTATAAGCAAGAAAATATTGAACTCCTGATTTTTCGACACGACCAGTGTAGAGTACCTGTGATGACAGTTTTCAGTTCTTCCTTATACCATGATTTACTGACTGGGTGACGTTATCAAAATATTGCATCAGGTTAGCCGTTTTCACGATGGACTTTTGATTCAAAACTAAACAGTTATTTAAAAGTTTTAGCGTCTTTTTTGTACTGGCACAAATTTTAGCAGTGATTTTAGGCTACCAGTGTCATGCTGAGGTTTGAAAAAGACATCTTCGTACAAACGCATGTTTTTATAAAACTGCGGCCGGCAGGCTATTAACAAGAAAATAATTATTCGTGTTCCTGTTTATGGCTACGCAGTGCTTGTAGGGAGAACATATCTAAGGATAACCCACGGTTAGTGATGCTTGAATTGAATTATTCTCGAAGCCCGCCTGGCCTCATTCATGTATGATGTAAGCAATAATGGCGCAGTCAACGTCAAACGCCCTGCACCAATCCACCTAAATGATCATCAGATCTGGTATTCTCTGAGAATTTGAGCCAAAGGCATGAACTGAAGAAATGAATATTTATAAAGAGTCTCGTTTCATGTTTTGTATATCAGGCTAGCACGTGCTTGGAAAAGCGTGGCTTAACCGCTGCATGCTAATGAAATTGCCTGGAAACAATAATTTCCTTGTAAGGGAGCACAGCACATGCTAAAACTTTATGGAAACAGCTTTAAAAACTTTTCAGCGCACTTATCCACCGTGAAAAGGGCTATTTTCAAAACTCCACGTTTAAGGTTAAAAGAAATTCACATTTTGCGAATTAAGATATTTCAATCCCGACAATCAATGCATGGAACTCGTACAGATACTGTAATACAAAATAACTCTGAACAGGCCATCATTCGAGCTCCCCCATTCCAACATCCGACACATGGTACCTCGACAGAAGCTTTCAGCCGGAGGTTAAGCCTGTGTTTCGGGCAGCCCCACAAGAGAACCGAGAGCTGGGTGCTTGGTCTAGGAGCCTGAACAAGCAACATGCTGGTGATGTTCGCGTGATGTTCGTCATATCTGTCGTTCGAGATAAGTAATTTTCTAACGTTCTACATGGTATCGGCCATTGTATGATTTCGGCTCAGCCGCCTGTGTTTTGTGCGATTCTTGGCGTACATATGACCCTGTATCAGATGTAGGATCTGGTAGCTCGAGAAATTGCCTACTCTGGCATATCCTTGCTAACAATTCCCTGACAGATTCAATACATGTTCTGGGATTATACGTATTGACCATTAAAATGTTTATCCGTAACAATCAGCAAAGCTTGAAACGCCCAGCTTTGATATAAAAAACAAAATTTCCCGTGATAACATCGCGTAACTTCTTCTAGTCCCCGCAGTTCTAGTCCCTGAAGAACTGCCCGCCGCGTTCGGTCGAGTCCACAGGATGAGTGTCCGCCACAAACCTGTGGACATGCGGGCACCTCTGTGTGTTGTTAAGGTGGATTCGACACTTGCCAGCTGATCGTAAAGCGAGGGTCCCTGGGATAACGTACTAGAGACCGAAGTCAGGATGAGTGAGGGGCTTCCGCAGGGCGGGTTCTATCATGTTTTGCTCCCTTAATTTTCTTTTTCTAACCATCACCCAATAGAAGACAAGCAGGAACGCTCCTTTCACTATCCCAGAGCGCAAAGAACCGTACGTTACCACCAAAGAGCATAATGAACAAGCCGCCGCACTCTCTGCTGAGCGGTGGGAATGTGCTTAAAACAACTTGAAAAGCTCAGCAACAGAATCCGTGTTAGACGTTTATGCATAACGCAACAGGGGGTTGAAAGCAGTCATTGCTGTAGCCAGCTATAACTAACCCCTACACCATGTCAGGAGGTCCGCTCGCGTTCGTCATGTTTATAGCCCACACGCACACACGGGTCGAAGGGACTGGGCTCAGCTGTCTATGTTCTTTCCTGGGTATTTTTCTGCCTCCAATGAGTCCACCCAGCTAGGTGGAGCTCGTTGCTGGGTTTGCGCTGTTCTGGGTTGTCTATTACAACGACCTCGCCCTGATGCTGTGTCGTCGCCGAGTCCGGCTAGGTATGTACGCACAAAACATGGCCATTTACCCGGACGGTGGAAATGTAGAGACCATAGTGCTCAAGGTACAACCCGATGTTGGTACAAGCCGATGTTGGTGAGGTGCTGGAGTGGGTCAAACCAAGGTCAACGGAAGTCAGCAAAGACAAGATCAAGATCGCACTGTGCACGTGGAACGCACGCAAAGTAAAAAGCATAGTGTTCTCATGTGCCTGAGTCACAAAGCGGTGGAGCAGATCGGTAGCCTATTCATGCTTGGTGTCACTTCGACTCATATTTGACCTTTTCATCGCACGTCGAACAGCTGGAGACCATGATAGTGAAACGGCTCCAGATGGTAAACCCCTTGGTCGGCCATACGGCGGACTGCAGTGCACCTGTCCTCCGTAGGAAGTAAGTGCAATTCATCCAGCAAGTGGCATTGACAACAATGCCACACCCGTACAGTTTATCAGCCAGGCAAGCAGAGACAAGGCGACCAATTTGCCGTCACGGGTGTGCAAAGCATTGTAGGCTGCTCCGTTGGCACCAGGGGGAGAACCGCACTTGCCGAAGCAAACGTTAGGAGTATCTTTCCCTAACCGAGCAACGAGGGACGACGCTACGGGGGAGGGTCTCGCGCCTCCCACCGCGGGTCTTATCCTGCCTTCCGGCCGACAGGTAGACGCAACGCAGCCTCCGGAACAGGAAGAGTAGCAAGCCGATCAGCTGTCTCCCATTCAAAGGGGCTTCAATGCCCCAGCGTCCTCTCTGGCAGCGCACCGGAAAGGGCACGATCGTGTTCGACACGTCGGCCAGGGGAATAAGAGACGGTAGACTCTTTGATTGACGACTCAGCTGTGCCTGCAGCGGACAGAATTTAATTTACCGATGGCTCTCCCGAGTACGGGTTTGATACGGGTTATGGTGACGTCATGAGAGGAGAACGACACAAAATAAATTTCGCTTGGAGCTAACCCGGCGATGGGTGGACAGGCTCATACCGATGAGAACGGGGGTACCTTAGAACAGGTCCTAATGGCCTCTCAGAACACCAGCGAGTCCTCAAATGATTTCGAGACTAGCAGGCTATGCAAGGACTCACTCTCTGTGTCCAACTCAACAGAGGCGCGAGGAACAATGGCCTGAAAACCATCCCGAAAATATGATCATCCATGACCAGCCTGAGCCGGGATAAGACGAACGTGAAGTCGTCTGGAAATGGGCCATGCGAAAATGGGGAACAACGAGGGGGCGGATGTAGCAGCTAATGAGGTCAGCAAGCTACCCCAGGAAACTGTAGGCGTCGACCTTCACTTGGCTAGAGTGGCTTTCCAGAGTGCGTGCCTGAAGAAGTGGAAGCGACTCTACCACACACAGGAAGTGGTGCTGGATCAGTTCTGCGGTGACAAATGCCCGATGTTTCCTTCTAGGCTGCTCTCGTGGAGCAGCTGGACAATGACGCCCTGTGCCCAGAGTGTGGGTTGAAGGAGACACTGAGCACATCACCTGTGATGAGAACCCTCCAAGGCGGCTAGGTCAGCCTTCCTTGGGCACACCCCAACGCTAGCAGTGGTGCCGAACGACTCAGGCGACGTACTTCGCTTCCTGCAACGGACAGACCTCCTGCGGGAGGGGGAAGGTGGTCGGCCCACCAGAATCGCAGGAGAACAGCAGAAGTCGAAGCACAGGACTTCGTATGACTTGTTTGACTGCGACGCTTTGCGTGCGCACAACGTTGTACCGCATGCCTCTGACAGTTGTATTCGTAAGCTAAATATCTGTAAGTACGAAACTTCGTGAGAAGAAACCTTTGCAGCACCGCTGTCGTCCCTGCAAGCCTTGTTACATGGAATTTAGCGAGCCGCATTTGTGTATGCATTTTGCCGTACCATATTTTTCCGCACACGAAATTGTTCGCATCTGTAATGGTTGTTATCTCATTTGCTTGTATCGTTTTCTTTCGCATACGCAATGCGTCGTTGCGCATTTCCCCGAAGAAGCAATTGTTTGTGTCTGCTGTGTCAATCATTAGTTGTGTGAGGATTGTTTGCAACGCCCACCACTGGCTTTTGAAAACTAGTTGGTATTTTACAGGGCAAGGGACCAGGGCTGATTTTATGGATGCGCACATGGGACGTACCTCTTCGTAACCCCAGTGAAGACCTCTCCGCCCGGAAGACAGATAGGAGTGGATGTTTCGTGCAGCTGGTGTATATATTCCCTGGAGACTCAAGGGAGACAATAGTGCCGATGCATGAAACCCATTAAGCCTTGGGGGTATTCATAACTAATACACATACAGAGACCCAACGACAACAA
Organism: Pollicipes pollicipes; assembly: GCF_011947565.3. NCBI lineage: Eukaryota > Metazoa > Arthropoda > Thecostraca > Pollicipedomorpha > Pollicipedidae > Pollicipes > Pollicipes pollicipes. Next base: position 38,178,135 of record NW_023596576.1, on the reverse strand, counting down.
ACAATGGAAACATCCGGATTGAACATGCCCAGGGGAGTTATCTTTAAAACTTTGATTGAACTGGGCAGTTGACGAAATATTGTACAGGGTTCTCATAGGATTGGGAACTACTGTCTCCAGACCACCCTAGGCAAGGCAGCAGGAAGCTTTCGGCGTGTGCTTTCTAGGATGCAAGCTCAAATGTCTGATACGCTGACATGAGTACCCAACGTCCTTTATGAATTAGTGCAGTCGAAAACAAATCGAACGTAGTATTGTGTATCCGATACCCATCTCTTATATGCTGACAAAACTTAGTGCATAAACCGTGAGCAGGAGATTGGCCGTTTGAAGTTTTAGGCATTTTGACCAAGGCACGAGGCTGATCTTAATGGTTTTGATATTGGTTCTACATTTATTCCGGTGTCGGTTACATGATCTCTTGACCTGATACCACGCTATCTATAGTGTTTTCAAGCCGTCTGCAAATAACCGACTTAAACGATCCATCAGTTGTCGAGGGTGATCTTGATCTGAATGTATTAAGGTGTTTCGCCTTGCAGCCTAACGATGGTAGTTTGCAACTCATTTTACGAACAGCATTTCTCTCTCATATAGTTCGTGGTACGCTGTTGTGGGCATATATTCCCGTGCTCTTGAAAGATCTGATGTAATTATGTGCAACCAGCATTTGGGTTTTACATAATCAGATCAGGTTAAGATTTCTTGAAGGCGTCAAGAGCCATTAGCTGAATTCGCAGCATGTTCCCAAGCAGAATGCTACTTCGCCCTTGTTTGCAGACACATTTGCGATTACATGCATGCGGCTACGATGCATTTTGATGTTGCAGAAACATTATGGTCTGTATATTTTATATTATATATATATGTATATATATGCATATATATATATATACATATATATATATATATATATATATATATATATATATATATATATAGCACCACTCACATGAAAATTTCATGTTGTTGGTGCTACAATTATTGTTATTCCGGACAATACTAGTCTAACAAAAAATCGGCTTCTGCCATCTTTTTCTACAAATTAGTGTGAAATTCGTCGACATTAGTTCCATGCAGTCCATGAAAATAGGGCTCCATAATCAGTAGGCACCTGAATCACGAGACGATACCGAAGTGGTATGCTGTCATGTAAGATGCCTGGGAAACTCAAGCTAATTACTTACTTTCTGATCATCGATACTTGTAATGGATGGTTGGGTGTCAATGCCCAGGCGAATCCGCCACGTGTTTTTACTGCACTGACAAGCTGAGCACCAAGGCTCCACCGGCCCCATGGTGCGAGTCAAGATAGGTAATAACGTTGCATCTGAATTCATTGCTGTATTGCATGCATAGGGATAAAAACTTAACACTCCGTCCCGATATTGTCTTTCTATGCACTTTGCATCATAATTGTGCAGCAAGAATATTTGCTTAAGCCCCACATGCACGTTAAGTGTGGTGCATTGCATTTTAGGGCCACGCCGATATAATAGATTGGTAAATTTTATTGCAAATCACCGATTCCATAGACTGCAATTGCAAGTCAACCTGAAACTATGAAGCTTCCCTGCGTATTGATGAGGTATTGGCACAATGAGTCGCGTTCACCGGCTTTATAAGGTCATGTTTGGAGACAGGTGATGATAAGCTCCTAGACTGGGCAAAATCGACATTCAAGGTGCCAGGAATTTAGCAATTCAATCATTGCAATTCTGGCACAAATTCCCAATAATGACTGCATAATTTGGCATTTTGGAGGCTAGTCAAATTCGTGATAAGAGTTAATAAAAAACAAAAATCTGCAGGTCTTTCTTGCTCATGTCGAGCCAGGTGCTTATGAGATACACGCCAAGGTGCCAGGAGTGCTCACTGGGACGGGTCATAGCCAGGCAGCAAAGGAAGAAGGACAAGATTAAATCAACAGCGTCTGTGCTTCCCATGCCACATGTTCCACGCAAATGCCTGCATACATCAAAACATCCGGTCACAAAGGTGTCTACGGAAATATGTAATGTAAAAAGCGGTACAAGAAATTACATATCCTCACAAAAATGGCACGAAGAATAGTGTTTACGAAGAAAGACGATACGAAGATATGGCTATGCGAAGACCTGGGGGCCACGAAATGGATATGCGTGCGAAAACGCGCTGCAAAAATTGCACATCGTGAAAAATTACGTGTTGAAAACTGCGTGCGCACGAACAACTGCAACACAAAAAATTACGAGCGAAGACTTGCGTGTAAAGAGCTTCGATACAAAAGCTTGTGTGCTAAGTTTGCGTGTGAGGAAATGCTTTACGATTACGTACCATACTAAGATCCCGGTAATCACGCGTTTAATGCTGCTGTCAGTGCCGCCAGCGTGATCGGTAGAGGTAGATGGGCTGAACTGGTTGGTCGTCCCATCAAACGAGTCACCCGAGACGCGTAGTAAGTCACCCGAGACGCGTAGTAAGTCACCTGAGGCGCGCAGGGACTCATCAGCGGCAATATCACTTCGTGGGGGCTGATATGTTGCCCAATGCTGAGTTGAGCCCCCTAGTGTTCTTTGGAGCCCCAGCAATGCATTTAAGCGAAACGGGAATACTGTGTCAATAAAATGCAGCAAATGTCTGAATCCCTGGCACACTAGGTCCAAAAAGCATCATCTTTATCATCATTATAGATCATCGTTACCGATATCATATCGGCTTCAAATGGGACGTCATTTCTCAACAGGAAACGGTCTTGGAACTGACGAAATAACTGTTTTATTTTAATTTTAACCTGAGCGACTCGAATCAAAGTGGCTCAAATTCGTGGAAATACCAGCCTTTGGGGACAGGTTAGATCAACGTTACTGGCTTAGCCCTTTCCCCAAACCGATCTTCGAAAGTGACGCCCCTGGTCAGGAGCATTGGGTCCTGGGTCCACCATCGGTATGATTTGTGTCCGCTCCAGCTCATATCAATGTTGACCATAAAATGAGCTCACGCCCGCTTAAGCTGAGCTGATATTCAGGTGAGCAGCGTGGAGAACACCTGCCCCGGCCATACCGCTAGCTGAATATCTCGCATAAACACAAGTAGACGCTTCGACGTCACGCGATTGATCTTCTTCGATGCGGGGCAAACCTTTGCATCGCACTCATCATGGCTGAGAACACATTTGTTGCTCTTGACGCACGAAGTAGCCCAGGTGAATTCAATCGCATCAGCCGAAGGACGGAGAGTACGTCTGTGCCTAAAAATGACAAAGCGTTTGAATAATTAACTTTATTGTGGTGCGCGCGTTGTCGTAAATCACATCGTTTGCATGGTGATTTCAGCCACCTGGCGCCATTCGTACACCTGGAGCAGCGAATGTGTTTTAGACCATGATAGGTGCAATGCATAAAGCTTTGCTCTGAACACTGTTCAGTCTGCTAACTGCATCCACTTCACAGGAATGGAACCGGCCCTAACTCACAAAATCAAACATTTCAACGCGGCCCAATCCGCGTAATTTGCTATTAATGCTTCAATCCGGATAATGCGGCTGCGGCAATAGCGGTGTGTGTTCAGGCCGGGCGCGGCACACCCAGCCTCGCCACAGTGCGCTGTCATACGCCGCTGCCGCTACAAATTGGCTGCCATTAAATCGGTAGCCACCTAGCTCTGCGGCTGCCGACCGGCCCTGTTTGTCGGCCACGCCCGCGGAGGTCGTGGCGCGCACGGAGGCACGAACACGGCTGCGAGCGCAGAAACACGGACACGCGTGCGCAGAGCGCGGAGACACGAGCGCGCATGCGCAAGGTACAGAGACACAAACACGTCTGCGACGTCGTGATCATTTTTAGACCCGTACGATTACTTATGCTAGCTGCCGTCAAACATGGTCGCATTAAGAGCTTATTTGGGGACATTTACTTCAAGTAGACACACTCGACTGGCAACCCATTGCTTCACTGTTAAACGCGGCGCCCCAGCGCTCACGACCATTCAGAGCAGCTGTGCTGACGCTCGCCGCAGGTCGGTGCCTCCACTCCATCGCCCCTAATGAATTTACGCCCTGTTTACACGACGATTTCCCGGCCTCGGCCTGCTGACCAGCAAGCTGCGCCGCCAGAGGACGCCTGAGGGCGGGCCAGGTCACGGTTCGACGTCGCTCTCCGGGCGAGGCTGACCTGGGTCCTCCGAGCCCGGTCAGGTCACGGCCCGAACGATCCCGCGCCTGGGCCGGGCCACGCCACCAGCGGCGTGTTCGGGGCGTCACAGCGCCCCGTCCGTCAGTGGCGGCCGGCGCCTCTGACCCGACATTATCCGCTCCACAGCCGCACGTAATCCGCGCCAGCCGCACCACCAAACGGTACACAAATGCGGCGCACCGGCGTAATTACATATTCAGGCGGCGCAGTAATTGGAGTAAATATCGAGCAATTTCACCGAATCAACCGGCGACCGGCGATAATGGTCCGGGCTGATTCCTTGGAAATGACCCGAAATACCGTGCGCTCGGAGGTCACCGTGTGGAACCACTCCGCGTGCCTCGTTCATGGTTTTGCGCAGATTGGTTCATATTCGAACCCGATCTTCTCATCACTTTGTCAATTGCAGACTGCTGACTGGACGAGGGCGTGTTTATGAGAGGTAGGTGTATGAGCCAATTTGCAAATCCTGAGGCAATTGATTGGCATTTGTATGATCAACGAATGTTTCCGTGAACTCTGAACTCGTCAAAGAGATAGGAGCAATGCCGAAGAAGCCTTGATCTCCTGTTTTTGGTATTGGGAGATGAGAGTTCTCGTTATGGCAGTAATCGATCTTCGTTGACAAGGCTCAATAAAGCCTATGGTTGCTAGATAACGTGGTTAACAAGTACTTCCTGGTATATTATAGGTACATTACTGTCAGAATAAAACTGCAAACTAACGACGTCGAAGAGCTAATTACAGCGAACACCGATACTCATGTCATTTCCAATACGATCGTTGATTAGCCAAATGGGCAATATTGCATGATGGCTTCAAGCTGCCCTGAAAAAATGAATGAAGCACCGCGTCACATAACTCCTTTTAGTGGTTTATGAAGAATAAGTATAGAGGAAATGTATGTGTTTGTATCGCTGAGGTATATTGAAAATTAATGGCAGGCTTTATTACGTGATACACACGGGCCTCAAATCACGTGTTGTCATTAGCTTGAGACACCATAGGATATTCTGCACATGACCAGCCACTGCAATGTTTCTCTTAAACAGACCCGACCGTGCCACGATTACGTCATTGGTATCTGACCTCCCAGTTGGCCTGTTTTGCGGTGTCCTTGGCTGTTGTGCAGCTGTTCAATAGGTATTGACCAGACAGCACGCCTTTGAACTGTACATTATATGTCAGCTGTTGCATAATGTCCCCTGACGCTGATTACTCGTTAGACTCTCCTTATGCAAACCGTTGAGACAGGATAAATCGGAGTCCTGAGGCCAGTATTGTAACACAAGACAGCATTGCTGACTCATGCTTTTTGACAAAGCTTGCCATTTTTATTTTCATCACCTGCTTGAGCAAATGTGCATTTAAGAACCAGATCTTCGGGGGCTACTTCTTAAGGTACATTTATTTTGTGAGTTGGCTAAGATCCAGAGTAATCTAAGCCCAAGGGGGGGGGGAGGGCCTTATGTCAGAACTCCAAACCAAGAAACGCACGGATCCTTCATGCATTTACAAAGAAACTCTGTGAACTACGACGAATCGCTCACTTAAGGTGCAGTTAATCACCCAAGTGTTACGCTGCTTTCATGAAGCACGAAACACATTTATGGTCTCACACCACTGCAAATAATGTCCAGAAGAGGGTTTGCACCATAAGCATCTTTGCAAAATTCAACATTACGCCAATGAGCCGGAAAAGCGGTGTGAAACCTCGCTCGCCCCCCCCCCCGCCCCAACTTCATCACCGACTGCGAAATTAAGACAGGATATTTGTTGGACTGTTTTAGAGAAACTGGTCAACACCTGGGAACAGTCTAGAAGTTGTTTTTTTTTTACTTCACAGTCTCGGAAAAAATACAGTTTGTGTTCAGTCGTATAATTTTCTAGTGACACCATACATGCCAGCGGTCGAGTTGCCCAAAACAGGAAAAAAGATGACGATTGTTTTCAACCATAATGAACTACCCTGCTTCAATTCTGAAATCACCACCCTTGAGGAAGCACGTGAAACTGCACACATCTTGTATTTGTGTGGCCTTAAAACTAAACGCACGGTTCTGTAGGTCCGGGTATTAGCATATCCCAGCCTATGATATATGCCCCATCATTGAACGTCAGAAAACCTACACACATCCCTCCGTCTGGGGGTTGCCATCACCTCAAGCTGATTCAACTGACGCCCAAAAGCTCGTCCCGTCACCGGAGACAGCCTGCAGCACCACACGGCCCGTGCCGTCGGCGGGTTGCATTTCTCCGGGGCCGTCACCCCCGGAAGGCGGCTGGCGACCCTCACGCCGGCCGGTCGCCGCAGCCGCGGCTCGGCCGCCGGCCGGCGCCAGGCTTCCGGTCGGAAGTGCGCGATCGCTGCAGATCATCGGCAGCGACGAGCGCCGGTGACGACGCAGCAGCGCGGCCGGATGCCGGTGTATGGGGCCGGCCGCGGTCGCCGGCCGCACGCCGCGTCGCATGATAGGCCGGAAGCCGACAGAGATGCTGCGGAAGGCATTTGATTTGGCGTGGCGCGCGCGCCGCGGGGGGGGGGGGGGGGCGGCGGTTGCGGAGAGGCGGCCATTCGTGGGACACGCTCGGAGACACTGCCAACTGGAGGCGGCCGGGGATGTGACGTGGCCGGGCGACGGAGCAGCTGCTGGCATCGTCGGCCAGCGGGCAGCGTCCAGCGTCGGCCAGCGGGCAGCGAACAGCGTCGGCCAGCGGCCAGCGTCGGCCAGCGGCCAGCACCGGCCGGTGGCGGGCCTGCGCGACCACCCGGTGTCAACGGCCGCTCTGATTGGCTTCACTGCTGTTCAAAAGTATTTTAATTATTTGAAGTTATCCGCTCTCGGGTATTGCCGTCGTAAATGCAGCTGTTTAGTTGTAGTCTTTGGTACTGAAATAGTGCTTGATCTTTGACTCGCACGAGCAGAAGTCGAACTGGTGCGGATGCTTTTCAAAACAATTGGGTCCCAGCTCATGCCGGCAACGATTTGACGGAGCTACGGATACCGCTGCCTGGAACAAGGACGAAATCATTAGCACTTTGAGCAGTTCTACCGTCCCCCCCCCCCCCCTCCCAAACAACGCAGAATAAAAGTGAACTGCCGTTTGTAAAACGGAAGATCTGGCTCACAGCACGCCTTTAGGTTTGTGCCAGACGGGCAGACGCCCAAGACCTGTAAGGGGCTAGCCTCTGGAGGTTATGTAAGCTAGACCTGTAAGTGGCTAGCCTCTGGAGGCTGTGTAAGCTAGACCTGTAAGTGGCTAGCCCCTGGAGGCTGTGTAAGCTAGACCTGTAAGTGGCTAGCCCCTGGAGGCTGTGTAGGCTAGACCTGTAAGTCGCCAGCCCCTGGAGGCTGTGTAGGCTAGACCTGTAAGTGGCTAGCCCCTGGAGGCTGTGTAAGCTAAGTGGCTAGCCTCTGGAGGTTGTGTAAGCTAGACTTGTAAGTGGCTAGTCTCGGGAGGCTGTGTAAGCTAGACCTGTAAGTGGCTAGCCCCTGGAGGCTGTGTAAGCTAGACCTGTAAGTGGCTAGCCTCTGGAGGTTGTGTAAGCTTCCCTGTGACCGAAGACCCTAGTTCTTTCTGGTGATCAAAGTATTTAAGTATAGTTAATTGACTTATGACCGATTGCCCCAGCTTTTCTCTGGAAGTCAACGTAACCAATAAAAATAAAAATACTTTGCTATCCTTTAGTGTACGAAGCATCAACGGGACAGTTTCAGGACAAATTTGTTCATGTTAAGGCCCGTTTTCCTCATGCACAAAATGGCCATTTAACGAGACAATCATACGGTAAATTAGGCGCCGAGAAACCTCTGGTATTAGCTAAACAACTTTAACAGGCGAGACCTGAAAGGAAAAGTTGTTATCTCAACTAAGGCCTTATCAAAATCAGAGGAAATTTTAAAAATCTTCAGCAAGCACTTAGTAGGGAAGTAGAGAAGACTCTAGAAATTTGCTCCACCCAAATTAAGCGCTTAAATTTTCGGCATTCTGTTACACTTTGACGTTAATGGCATGGTAAACAAGCAGACACAAGCAAGCGATTTTCTATCAGCGGTAGAGACGGAATCTTCAAAAGAGGAGTTAATTGCATATGCTTAACCCTTAAAACAAACTTAAGCCCTCGGCGTTGTTCACGCCTCTCCTCATATTATGACACTTGTATTGACACTGATCTGACATATTGCCTTCGGCAATATGCCAGATCAGTGTCAGAATAAGGATATGGAAATCGGTATCGGAAACAGATCTTCCGTGAAAGCACAGCCTTCCCTGGATCCGCCTTTTTCAGTGTGAATTGCGGTGCACGTCATTCGTACCGCCGCCACTTGACGCATCTTAACACGCGCCCGGGTGGCCGACTGGATACCCTTCGCCCTGGTGGGAGGTCAATTTGACCCCAGCTGAGGTCTCAAGAACTATGAGAGCTACAGACACCAAATTCACAGGGCATGTTGACCTGTATGTGAACTCACTTAGGCAAGGGTTTGAGGTTCCTAGGTCATGACCTTCGGGTCAAATAAGGTTACACAAGGTCAAATTCCAGGCTGGTCTCTAAAGTGCCCCAGAACCTAGATAACTGTTTCTAAGCGAAAGGTTACATGCTCATTTAAGCTCAGTGACTTTGTTTGACCTTCTGAATGTCATGGTGACCAAAGTCATACAAGACTGCTCTGAGTTTTGCATTTGAATAAGTGACAAAGATTACGCTAGGCAATATGCTCCTAAAGACCAAATGTTCCTGGGTCATGTTAGGTCAATGATCTATTCTAATCGCAAGAAGCCCATGTAAGATGTAGAACGCGGTTCCTGCTATCAATAAATTCGAAATGAGCACCAGAAATTATCACATACAGCAAGCCCTAGAGTGGGTGAAAACAGGTTGGTTTTGACTCTGGTCTGACCTTCATACCTGACCTTAGGTCAACATAAATTGCTCATTTCATTGTTGTGTTGTCTAAGACAGCACTTCAGAGATGTATGGCTTCGTCTAACAGTCCGTTGTTGCAGCAGATTGAACGATTCCCCAGAAATTGGTTCCGCTGAAACTATGGCCTGACTTTGACCTGCTATAGGCCAGCGACCTTACAAGGTACGTCTAATTTTTTTACCAAACGATCTGCTATTTAATTATCTACAGTTATGCCAAATTTGGCGCGGCTACGCCACGCCGTTCGGAAACCATTCCGGAAAAACTGCGGGGGGTCAATTCCACCCCCACCCGAGCGCGTGTTAACCTTGCGTCTGCTTTAACACGCGCCCGGGTGGGGGGTCAACTTGACAGCCCCCCAAAAGGTTTTCCGGAATGGTTTCCGAAAGGCGAGACGTAGCCGCGCCCCGTGTTGCATAGATGAACACAAATGAATAGCGGATCGTTTGGCCTAAAAAATTAGATGTTCTTTGTAAGGTCTCTGACCTACGGCAGGTCAAAATCAGGCCATGATTTCTGCGAAGTCAAATTCCAGAGAATCTTTGAATCTTATCCAACAACGGAGTGTTATACGAAGCCCTACATCTCTGAGATGCTTTCTTAGGCAACACCAATGTTGAATGAGGAAATTAAGTCGGCCTAATGTCAGTATGAAGGTCAGACCAAGGTCAAAATCAATGTGTTGTATTACTCTAGAGTTCGCTGTATGACATAGTTTCTGGTGCTCATTTCGAATTTATTGAGAGCAAGGACCGCATTATACATCTTTCATGGGCTTCTTAGAGGTCAGAACAGGTTACTGATCTAAAATGACCCAGGTCAACATTTCGTTTTTAGGAGCATACTGCCTAGCGTAATCTTTGTCGGTTATTCAAATGCACAACTCAGAGCAGCCTAAAATGATTTTGGTCACCATGGCCTTTAAAAGGTTAAACAAGGTCACTGACCTTAAATGAGCATGTCATCTTTTGCTCAGAAACAGTTATCTAGGCTCTGGGGGCACTTTGGAGGCCAACCTGTAATTTGACCTTGTTTCACCTTATTAGACCCGAAGGCCATGACGTTGGAGTCTCAAACTTTGACCTAAATGAGTTCATGTACAGGTCAACACACTGTAAATTTGGTGTCTCTAGCTTCCTTCGTTCCCGAGATCTCAAGGAGGGGGGGGGGCAAATTGACCCTCACCCGAACGAAGGGCATCCAGCCGGGCACCCGAGCGCGTTTTAAGACTATGGGTCTTTTGCAGTCATTTTTCTAAGTTTTATGGATTTCATGCGCATTAAATCGAGTGTGCTGCCCAGCATATCTATGCCTGGATTTAAAGCACTTCATTAAAGCACTTCATTGAAACAAGCTTAGGAAGGCTCACCTCTTGGTTTAGTTACAGTTATGGAAGGCTCACCTCTTGGTTTAGTTATAGTTGTGTTAAAGTTGGAACGATATGATCTACCATACAGACCAAGCGCATTTTAAAATGCAATGAATGGTGTCGAGCAGTATGTCCTAAAAATTCGACGGTGAAAAACATATGGGTTGAAAATATCTGTCGCATTTGACAATAACTCCTTTATTCATTGCTGTGGAGCGACGCAAACGTGTCTGGCAAAACACAGGGCCGCTGAGAGCAATGCAACTACTTCCCTCCTAGTCGTATAGCCTGTCTCCAGTTTGCATGTGTTTGCTAACGTCCAGGAAGGCTTGGCCATTGGATAAAAACTTTACCATAGCATTGGAAGAAAAGGGTTTACAAATAAACTAGAACTCCAAGGTGTGTTGGCTATACGACGTTTACTCTAATAAGTTTGAGTGAAAGGACGGAAAGCTTTAGGATTGCTGGCTAGGCTGGAAAATAGGTTTGAGTGTCATCAAAAAGAATATAGGCTTATAGAGTTCAGTAGAGCCATATGGCATAACCATAGAACTTGGATATTTCGGCATGCGTCGTAAATACATTCAGATGGATTAAGCAAAACCAGGCATTAAATATTAATATGCTTCTAATTATCCATGGGAGACGGAAGTGGATCAAAAACTGTCAGCCGACATCATTTCTCACGCTCAAACTATTGACATAGCGTAGAAATATTCAACTATATTTCAATGAGCATCTTCAGCGTGCAAATTAATTCCAAGGAGACATAATGAGCCATTCCGGTACGTGTGGATGAGGTTAATCGTGACTAGTGTGGGCACTGCAGAGTCCGGCGTGGGCCACCGCCCACCGGTGACCGCTGACGTCAGCACAGTCACGTGACCTCGGTCCTCGGTGGCAGCACCGTGGTCGGCTGGACCGCAGGACGGAACGGTCAAGCCCTGCCGGTGGGGGGGGGGGGGGGGGGAGGGTCCCAGCCGACCGACAGCCCCAGCGCGGCAGCCGAGCGGGCCTCCCCTGGCGCTGTGGCGGCCCCCACGTGCTGCGGCGGAGGCGGACGGCGCGCGCCAGGCCAGCGTCGGTCATTACGCGTATAAGTAACGATCTGTCGCCGTCTGAGAGCCCGCGCAATGGCGCGGAAATCTCGTATTGGCCCAATCCGAAAGAATTCGCGCCAAAAAGCGGTCGTTTATCACCGAACGGCGCGAGCGCATCATCATCTGTGTCAGCGGTTTATGCTTAGTGGTGGGTTAGTTGTGTCGGTGGCGCCGCGACGGCGGCCACTCTAGCTCATTAGCCACGACATTTATGGGATGCAACCGGCGCCTCTGACGATGCCAGCAGGCACAAAGGAGACCATTCTTTCATCCGGCCATCTATGACAGTCGGATAAAAGCATCGAATAATAGATGGAAGAACAGGGTAAATGAAACGGAAAAGAAAATGTGAAGAATGAAATGGGAGGCAATAAACTGGAGCAATGGCACCGAGGGCAGGGCGTAAGTCTATTTGTATAAGGATACGACTACTAATGTTGCCAAATGGATAATAAACGACCATCTCCATTGGCTGAATGATGGGCTGTCGGGCCGAAAAGGGAAACTCCATTGGCCGGCCGTGGCGGCCCGCCGGGCCGGATCTGACAGATGCCCAGGAGGAGGGGAGGGGAGGGACGCCCGACCCCCGCCCGCTCCAACGGGTCGCCACCCACACCTCAGCGGGTGCTGCCGGCGCCGACACAACCCGGTCCGTGCCGACGTGTCCCGGTCCGCGTCGACATGACCCGGTCTACGCCGACATGACCCGGTCTACGCCGACATGACCCGGCCTACGCCGACGTGACCCGGTCCGCGCCGACATGACCCGGTCTACGCCGACACGACCCGGTCCGCGCAGACGTGACCCGGTCCGCACCGACGTGACCTGGTCCGCGCCGACATGACCCGGTCTACGCCAACATGACCCGGTCTACGCTGACATGACCCGGTCCGCGCCGACATGACCCGGTCTACGCCGACATGACCCGGTCTACGCCGACATGACCCGGTCCGCGCCGACGTGACCCGGTCCGCGCCGACGTGACGCCTCCTGCTCGGTTGTCATGCCTAGTTACACGCTTGCTGCCGGTTTCGGTTTCGAGTTAACTGGGTCAGTTCCATGGTCGCATAAGTTGACTGGCCAGTATCTGCACAAATTTTTATCGATATCCATGACCAGTATGGAAGCATCACATATCTGAGCGTGAATAATACATGGAAGGCCGAGCTTTGAACTGTCTATGGCAGGCTTGGTCTGGAAAAACAGCTGCGGAATATAAACCTGCTTTTGAGGAGACGATCGGAATCGCAATGTCTGTTTTGGATCCCGTGTTACTTCCTTTTTTGCCTTCAGCGCATCGTGTGGTATGCTATTGAAGAGCGCGCTGCCACACAATGTCGCCTGGAGTCCGACCGCTCAGGTGTGACCAGTGAAAGTCGTAGGTGCCCTGGCAGCGGCATCCTGGCGATGCTGTGCAGCCGTGTAGGCCGGCCCTGCTAAACACTGCAGCCTCGCGTGCGGAGGTGGCACCCAGGCAGGCGGACACGAGAGGGAACCATCGGATACCAGACAGGATAGGTGACCCCGGTCACGCAGACTGGCACCAAAGGTAACCTTCAGACATGCAGGCAGGATAGGTGACCCCGGTCACGCAGACTGGCACCAAAGGTAACCCTCGGACATGCAGGCAGGATAGGTGACCCCGGTCACGCAGACTGGCACCAAAAGTAACCCTCAGACATGCAGGCAGGATAGGTGACCCCGGTCACGCAGACTGGCACCAAAGGTAGCCTTCGGACATGCAGGCAGGATAGGTGACCCCGGTCACGCAGGCTGGCACCAAAGGTAACCTTCAGACATGCAGGCAGGACAGGTGACCCCAGTCATGCGGACTGACAGTATAGGTAACCCTCAGACATGCAGGAAGGATAGGCGACCCCAGTCACGCGGACTGACAGTAGAGGTAACCTTCAGATATGCAGGCAGGATAGGTGACCCCAGTCGCGCGGACTGACAGTATAGGTAACCCTCAGACATGCAGGCAGGATAGGTGACCCCGGTCACACGGACTGACAGTAGAGGTAACCTCCAGACATGCAGGCAGGATAGGTGACCCCGGCCAAACGGACTGGCAGCAAAGGTAACCCCCAGACATGCAGGCAGAATAGGCGACCCCAGTCACACGGACTGACAGTAGAGGTAAACCCCAGACATGCAGGCAGGATAGGTGATCCCGGCCAAGCGGACTGGCAGCAAAGGTAACCCTCAGACATGCGGGCAGACAGGATAGGTGATCCAGAAGCGCCGACAAACATGGATGTAGCCCCTGGATATGCATGAGCAGGAAAAGGGACCATCAGGCAATCAGGAGAGGTGGCTCTCAGGCAGGGAGAAGGGATGACCCCTACACAGACGGGGGTGGCCCTCAGACAGCAGGACGCGTTGCCCTCAGCCAAACAGGAGAGGTGACTGATAAGGACGAACAGACAAGAGAAGGGACCATCAGACAGCCGGGAGAAGAAACCCCCAGGCATGGAGAAGGATATGTGAGGGGACTCCCAACTAGGGCAGCGAGACCACCGCGCCTGACCAAAACCATTCCCTGCCGGTGCAGCACCACCGTTGTAACGAGTGTGACTTTTGTGTTGGATTCAAACTGTCCTGCTACTGAAGGTAGTCAAATGTAGTTTCCACGAAAACCTTTTGAAAAGGCGTCGTGCGTAAACTTCATTAGTGTCTAAATAAAAATGCATGCAAATTGGTAGGAAAAGCTAAGAAAGGTAACAAAATAAACATTGCATGTTATGACAACATAAAAAATAACCGATCCATTTCACTACAGCGACGTTTTGTTCCTTTCCCAACATAGCTGTTTTGAGAAACGCAAGGCAAAGCCGTGGCAAGATGGGCCCGTCCCTCCGTAGGCTGGAGCGCGGCAGATATGTAAATCCACATCTCCGGGTGGGTGGCAGACGCCTTGCTGACCCTCTCGGCAGCAGGTCTCCGGACTGATCATGACTACCGGGCCGTGCTGCTGCCGGCCACGGCTGAGCGTCACCACCAGTGACGCGTCCAGACAATGCCGGCCGGCCCGGTATCAATTACAGCAGCGCCCACCGACGTCACCCGGCTGCCAAAACAGCCTCCAGTCCGGCAGGCCGCGCAACAAAAGAGCATCCGATTATAGCCCAACAATGGTTGTTTAAGGCATTCGTGTTTCTGAATTGACGTTTAAATTGAATCACGCCGGTGAGCCAACAGAATGGGAACGGAAAAACAGCTTTGACGATAGTAATGGTGCATTAGGAATGGCTTTCGCTATGCAAACTCCGCAGTCGGTACACCGGCTGTTTTCCTGTCATTTTTAATCAGGACTGAGCTCCCTTTGATTGTTTCGGACATGTTTGACCGCAAACTTTTACACGCACAGCCTCGGCGTTTGGGTCGTCGGGAGCGGTGTGCGTTTTTAAGCTCGCTGGCGCTGGACCAGCGGAAACATGTGAATACAACAGAATTTGGAGTTCAGCACCTACCAGCATGGCGGCGCCGCCAGTGCTTTCCAAAGGAGTTGACGTTTATCTATCCAGCACGTATGCTGAATGCGTTGTGGGCTGAATTCAGCTTTTGCTGACTGCATATATGAAGTGCGTACAAGACTGCATACGTCGTCGTTGACGTATACTGCACATCAGACTCAGTTGCAGTTATGTGTTTTTGTTTTCAGCATTTACTTGCGGGTAGGCTGAATTGAAACTCGCATTTGCATGGGTAAGCTTTCACAATGCGCTTACTGTACGCTTTGAAACACCGTACCTTGGGGGAATTGAAGGTGATAATGGCCTAAGTCCATGCGGTTGAGACGGAGATCCTTTCCGGTTCAGAACACGTCAGAGTCGGACAGACTCGGGCCTCTCCACCACCGGACCAGACCCATCACTCTCTCATAGCCTAGTTACAAATCCCATCAAACTTGCCCTGTTCGTATCAGGAGGTGTGTATTAAGAGGCGATCGTGAACCTTCTACGCCCTCCAGAGCTAATGGCGATCGTGATCTGGTCCATATGATGTTTGTTGTTCTGCGATTGTTGATCTTAAACAGCTATGACGGAGATACCACAACTCCTTGTTAGCGTCAGAAGGCACTGCACCGATACCCCACCGCTTTCCTCGAATTCCAACTCCACTGGAACTCTGCTGGAACTACAAGCCCCTACTATTTGTACCAGATGAGGACTTCTCCCCTGAGCATTCTCTGTCAGGACACCCTGTCCCCATGAGGTGTCGCGTCCAACGCCAGAGCCTCCTGCCCGCATCAGGAGGCGGCGCACGAGCCTCGGCCCATCAGCGCCAATGAGCAGCTTTCAACACCAGGACAGCTGCCCCCTGATGCACCCGGACACCAGGACGTGTGGCCGCCGGACGAACCCGGACAGCTGTCCGCCGCCAGGCGACGACGTCGCCGCGGCGAATCAATGATTAACCGCCGGGCTCGATAGAGTCATTCGATTTCAATCGGCGTGTCGCTCGGCCTGGCCCGTGTGCCGGCACCGCCTTTTAAAGCGCAGCCCATCACGGCCGGCGGCTGTAAAACATTCATTGGCTAATGCAGCTACACCGAGTGCTCGCAATGAAACAGATTGATACTATTACACAAGTTTAGAAGCATTTGGAGAATTTTATATGTGCCGGCGGCAGCGCGGAGCGTCGCCGGGCCAGTTACAGGGCCCGGTCGAGGAGGGGGCGGGGCGTGAGGGGGAGCTGCGTCGAGCCGAGCCGGACGCGCGGGGCGACGCTGCAGGTTACGGGGCCAGGTTCCCAGGATCGTAGAGCGTCCCAAGAAGACGTGGCTTTGATGCGCGTGTGATGGGAGTGCCAGAGGTGCGGCGTTGTTTCGAGGCATCCGCCCCGTGACCTGTGGGGGACGCAGCGAAGCACTCCTCGTGACCTTGATGGACGATCGGGTTTGGTGCATGGCTGTTATGTCGACGTGTAAAGAAGCGTCGTAATTCAAGAGACGGATGTGACATTTTGCACATGGGCTGCCGAGCATGATATGCCCGCCCTATAATCACGGCATACTACAGCTTTTATCGTCTCTTATTTGACGTTGCATGCATCGCCATCACCTCCAATCTTGTTCGTGGTGTCTTAACCGCTCAGCCGTTGGAAGAACGGTGGAGCAGAACGTTGGTTCCTTTGCGACCGAACGAGTACCTCACGCGGACAAACGCTCTCGATAAAGACGCAACATGCGCTTCGTTTGCACGGTGAAATGTAAGCAAGTTGTCTTCCAAACATCAACACAGCTGAAGTACCGTGAACAAAAGTGTAACAAAGCCAACATGCCGCTGGCAGCTGGGCTAACACGGGATGAGTGGCAACACCTACCAGCTGGCCTTCGCAGTACAGGCAAGTTTTTAGGTGCGTCAGATCCAGCGGCGTAGTTTCACAACATGAGTTGGGGTGTGTGTGTGGGGGGAGGCTGAATAGTGAAAATGACCTGACCTACCTGAAGATAGGTCAACAAACAGGTTTCTCCTCAGGTCTGGCTCACACTCTTCACAAATTTGAGGTGCTTAAGTCCCCTCCCAACTGCAGAGGAAACTACTGCTCTGGTTGGATCAAACGACAGACACAGACTCTGTGAAGCCGATAACTGACTTTGCGATCGCACGAGAAGACACGCTCATCAATCAGGCCTAGCTTTCAGGCCGATCTTGTCCTGCTCTTGTCAGGGTGCCGCTGGGATTTGGTCATGTCATGTTCGGTCATGTCACGGCAGACGTCGTGCTGTTCGGCTCCGCGTAACTCCTGGGATCAGGTGACTAAGGAGGCTGCTGGCTGGTCCGCACTGATGGAATAAGCGGCACGATGCGTCACGCAGCGTGGGTGGCTGCCTCCCCGTCGCCACTGCGGCAGTGCGACCCGCGAGGCAACTATTGGGAGGCCTAGAAACTGTGTTGGGTTTTGCTCTTCTCTCTGGGACGAGACCCGGCTCAGCGGAGGCGTCAGTGCAGAAGACTAAGACAGCTATGTCTTAAGACTACGGAAATTACTCGACCACCAATTGCGGTATGCTGTAACCGGTGCCCACAAGTGAGTGCAAGTGCAACCCTGTACGAAGTATACACATCGTCTGGTGTGTATTTCGTTACGAGCTTTTTCCATCTCATGCGCCCTTTAGGAACCCTGATGGTCTTGCGCCAGCCATCGCTCCTGCGTAGCAAAGTGGTGCATGATCTAACACAAACTGGCATGCTGTTGCTCTTAAAGACGGTAAAGTCTTTTACAATGTAGCCGTATCACAAGCACAATATTGCAATTTTCTCTGCTTTAGCTGTATTCTTGTGGCTTGCTTCGCTGCGCCTTCTCCAGACAGTCGAGATGACCTAGCCCAGTCCCTCGCCAGCGTGACACAAGTCTGTCGAAGCACTGGGTGACCGTTTTTGGTCATTTACCCCGGTCGCGCGACGGCCCGTATCGCCTGATCGCACCAGCTGCCGCTCTCATTATGTGCGCGACAAAACCGACCCTTACACCGATCAGAGATTAGAGGCTCATTGGCGGCCGTGGCCCGGTCGGCGCTGCCGAACCGGCGACGGCCCGGCGCCATTCAGCGGCGCCAGCGCATAATTGGCCGGAGAAAGGAGTCAAAAGTCGGGAAAATCCGCGCATGGCCGCCGGCCGGCGCGCTGACACTAATCCGGACGCGACCGAGGCAGATTAACTCCGGCTTCAAAGGGCGTGACGTGCAATCCGCTTACGCTTTTCAGCGCTGGAGAGGTGTTGGCACGGGAGGAATTCAGCGCCCGGGCGAGCGGCCGGCAGGCTCTCAGCCGCCGATGGTTGATAGCTTTCAGCGGGGCGGCGCCGGTGCGTCCACCAGCGGCCGCGCTATTAAGCGCTGTTTGTGATTGTGAGATTAAACCGGCGTCGGATCAGGGAGGGTAGGCGGACTCGGCCCGCGACGGACGGGGTCACCGGCTCGCTGGGACACTTCCGGTCGCGAGGGACCCGGTGAGCACGGCGGTCGGGAGGCGCCTACGTGTGCGTGTGTGTGTGTGTGTGCGTGCGTGCGTGCGTGTGTGTGTGTGTGTGTGTGTGTGTGTGTGTGTGTGTGTGTGTGTGTGTGTGTGTGTGTGTGTGTGTGTGTGTGTGTGTGTGTGTGTGTGTGTGTGTGTGTGTGTGTTGACACGCGCGCACAGGTGTATGTGTGTCGTCAGACTTGGTCTGTGTGACCACTAGGCAGAATCTGTGTATCGGCAGGAGGGTTCTGTGCAAGGCAACATCAATACTGAGTCGCTCCACAGGGTCTGAGGGCCCACAGGCGTGGTCTGTTTGCCACCAGACCGGGTGTACACTCACAGACAGGGACTGTCGCCATGCGAGTATGTCGTCAGGAGCGTCGGCTTCTCGCCGGGTGGGGTCCACGCCTTCCAGGAGGAGACCGCGCGTCACCTGACAAGGTCTCCTCGGGGGACGGTGTGTACCCCACCCAGCGTTGCGCGTCACCTGACAGGGTCTCCTCGGGGGACGGCGTGTATCCCACCCAGCGTTGCGCGTCACCTGACAAGGTCTCCTCGGGCGGGACGGCGTGTATCCCACCCAGCGTTGCGCGTCACCTGACAGGGTCTCCTCGGGGGACGGCGTGTATCCCACCCAGCGTTGCGCGTCACCTGACAGGGTCTCCTCGGGCGGGACGGCGTGTATCCCACCCAGCGCTGCGCGTCACCTGACAGGGTCTCCTCGGGGGACGGCGTGTATCCCACCCAGCGTTGCGCGTCACCTGACAGGGTCTGGGTACCTCCTCGGGCGGGACGGCGTGTACCCCACCCAGCGCTGCGCGTCACCTGACAGGGTCTGGGTACCTCCTCGGGCGGGACGGCGTGTACCCCACCCAGCGCTGCGCGTCACCTGACAGGGTCTGGGTACCTCCTCGGGCGGGACGGCGTGTACCCCACCCAGCGCTGCGCGTCACCTGACAGGGTCTGGGTACCTCCTCGGGCGGGACGGCGTGTACCCCACCCAGCGCTGCGCGTCACCTGACAGGGTCTGGGTACCTCCTCGGGGGACGGTATGTACCCCACCCAGCGCTGCGCGTCACCTGACAGGGTCTGGGTACCTCCTCGGGGGACGGTATGTACCCCACCCAGCGCTGCGCGTCACCTGACAGGGTCTGGGTACCTCCTCGGGCGGGACGGCGTGTACCCCACCCAGCGCTGCGTGCTCCGTAGACCCTGCCCCCTCCCCCCCCCCGGCTGAAGAGCCGAGGGGGGGGGGACCAAACGAGGCGCGCGGAGCCCTGGAGTACGTCTGGTCGGCAGCTCCAGGTAACGCCCGACGGCCTGCTCGGCGCCGTTTGAACTGCGACGAATCCCTAAGAGGGGCAGGGAAGGAGCTCTCGGCGAGCACCCTCGATTGGCCGCTTTCGGTGCGGCACTCTCGGGGAATCGTCTCGGAGAGCCCCATGAGCGGCATCGTTCTGAGGGCCCCGTCAGCGACGTCTCTTGGAGGGCCCGTCCGCGGGATTCATGCGAGGGGACTCCCAGTGGGACACCTTCGTTAGGGCCCCTTCGGTGGAGCATTCCGTGCAGAACACCGTCGACTGGCCCCTGTGGTCGGGGCGGCGTCCCCGAACCCGGCGGGCGGGGAGGGCCGGGCGGCGCGGAGGCCGATGGCTCGCGTGCCGCTACGGCAGCCGACGCCGGCGGCCGACGAGCAGGCCCGGCTAATGATAACAACATAACATGACCGGCCCGCCACGGCACAATGTAATTAACGAGGCGCTGATTTACGGCGGCGACAGTCGCGGCGCGCCCGCGACGAGCGCAAACAAGGCCGCCGCCGGGAAACGGACCGACACGTGCAGCTCGCGGTGGTCTAATCTGCCGCGAAAGTGCGCGGCGTTATGAGCCTCAGAGCACGCCAACCATCGCAGGTTTATTGTCGACAGCTGACACGCAGCACTGGAAACAGAAGCCATAAACTGTCGGATAATATCCGGCTCGCTGGACGGCTATCAGCCTATCCATACGTCAATTTGTATGCCATGAGCAAATAACTGCCCCTCATGATCAGTTGCAAATAACCAGAGAGTGAATCATTGTTTCACAGTGTTGGCGCATACGGACCCCTGCACATTCTAAAAGTCAGTGGCATGCTTCCAGAAGATGACTAAGGTGTATCAGCTGCACTACAAGTTTCAAATGTTTGTATCATTTTATATGCAGAAATGACATAACACATTTCTGCACATCAAGTGATACTTAGTGTATTTTTCTCCCTCAAAATTTCATACACTTCAGTTTTCTGCTAATGAAGCGCATCTCAAAGTTCAAAATCGCTGCAGGTAATACTGGGTAGCACATAACTTCAATAAAAAGTATGGTCCATGAGTGGACCACTGGCTGTACTTAATCATGAAAGCATTCTTAAAGCGGTCGAGGGTATAATTTTTATTAAAAGGACGCTTTTACCTGTCCAGTTGTCATTTGCTTCAACAAGTGCTTTCTTTTTCATCGCCGTTTGTCCTAGTTCTTGGAACATTTGAAATCTTTTAAGTGGCTTGTGACATCTAATCATGAATAAATATTTCAAAAACGCATCTCACAATTGATCCCTTTGTCTCATGTTTTCCGTTTGCTTAGGCCGGCGTTTGATGTTACAAGGGATGGCTGTCTTTACTTAACCATATCATCCGTAGGGCTCCGCACAAGCGTGGAACTGACGAGGATGGAAGATGTCAGCCGTTTAAAAACCAGGACTGAGGAGAGCCATGTATACAGCGTGACGTCATTAGACAGCAATCGCTATCCCGCACCCGATTTACTTATGTCATGTTTGGCTCAAGGGTAAATTCGACACCACATTAGGACGCATGTATTTTTGTCTGTTCCGCCTAAGCCTACCAGGCTTGAAATACTATCAATTTGTTTCAGTGTGCAGGCGTTTCGTCGAACAAACGTACGGCATGAATCGAACATGGCAATGAACTGCACCAACGGGTCATCATGACCACTGACCATGGCCATCATGGCCACTGATGTCAAAAGCACTATCGACACGAGCCAAATTCAAAGATGTGGGGATATTGAGTGCAAGTTGATACGGTCACGTCGGAGACCGTCCTGCCAAACGTCCGCGATACGGGGGCGCGTGCCCACGGCTGCGCTTGCGCTGGCTCCGCCACGTGTAATTGTTAAAACCACTTAGTAGAACATCACATATCACAGCGCCGTCGAAGCATACTATTTCCGCTATGGAACGCGTGTAAGTGAGCATTTCCTCCTTTGTGGACACCTGCTCGCGCAGCGGAATTGTCCTCAATCACTCCCTCCATCGGTCATCCGGAATAATACCGGCCGCGCGCGACCACACTGCTTCACAAAGGGTCCCGACACGGACCTGGCACCTTCACCAGATCTATGGATGTTTACGGATTATGAACAGGCACGGAATTTACGTGAAAGATTTGAAGCTTCAAGGAAATTTTCAACATTTGAAGATATTGAAGCAAACGTTAGTTGTGATTAAACAAGCTCACTTACAATAATTGACATACTTTTAAGTGGAAAGGACTGTTCTGAACAAAATAATCCCTCTATTTAGGAAATACGCTCCTCAATTCGTCGTCATTTCATCGCGTCACGGTACCTCGCACAACATTGATTGAGGGCCAGTTGACGACCGCTATATTTGTAAATCGTGCTCACGAACGCCCGATATGGACAACTAGACGGACATGTTTGGTTTGGCCTTGATCGTCGATTGGCAAAAAATGGCAAGATTTTAATGACGTTATTATAATGGCATGGATGCCTTGGTGACCTTGAAATAGCATACACGGCATAGTATGCGCTTCTTCGCGGGAGTGCAGCTCAGAAGCTAGAGTTTTATGTCTTAAGGACAGGGTTATAAACAGCATCGAATGACCTTTAAGATGGTTGCTTTAGGTCAAACCCCGTACCGACGGGGAACGATCCTTTGAATCACAGCGGGAGGCTGTTGAGAACATCTCGTGGGGGGGGGGAAAGTGCGTTCTCGTCAGAAGTTTATCCCTTTGACTAGGAAAGCCCCGAAAGCTCTGAAAGCTTTGCTCCTTTGCCCCCAGAAGCTCTAAACGGTGTCAGTGACATATCTAATGTTGATAATCAAATCTATGTTGATAACATCATCCCGTGCTCTTCAAGGTGGAAATATGTTCCATGCATGCATGGGGCATGCATACTTTTGGGAGACAGATGCGCATTCGAACAATCACTTTCATCAGAGCAGGTTATATTTTCTTAGATAGTGGCTAAAGATTAGGAAATGAAATGTACGTGCAACAAAAAAAAACCCTGAATGGTTCGAAATATCACTGAAATTAAAAAAGCGAGGCAACGATATGCGTCCGCATATCGCGAGGCAAGCGATATGCGTCCGCATGCCAGTTAAATGTTATGCACAGCAGCGCCTTTGAAAGGTTGCATTCATCACAGTTCATTTAATCTCATCCTACTCGGTACTGTGCATACTTGCTCGCACGACATCAACTAACCGTTACACAGTGATCATGTTAGAAATGTGGAAGCGCTTCCGGGCAGTGCAAATCAGGTAATCGTGCGACGCCCTCGGCCAACAGTCCCTATCAGTCGAAACCATGTCATGGCTGTCCCATCAGCCCAAAGCTCGTGAGACCAGCGGGCATAAGCCGAGGCGGGTGATAGACTGCCGGGGACAGGACGACCCGCGTGACGCCGCCGGTGGGGACATGCTGCCCCGCCGGGCGTCACCGCTGGGGACATCCCGACCAGCCGGGTGTCACCGGTGGGAACATGCTGACACGTCGGGCGCCGTCGCTGGGGACATGCTGACCCGCCGGCGTAACGGTGTCACCGGTGGGGACGTGCTGACTCGCCGGGTGTCACCAGTGGGGACACGCCGACTCGCCGGGTGTCGCCGTGGAGACGAGCTCTCCCGCTGGTTCCCAGCGCGCCCCATTAGCCCGAGCGACCGGCCTCCGTTGCTGTCTGTTGATTTGTGCTCCACTTCCCGTTCCAGGCCCGCTCCTAGAAAGCCAACCGCCGTCCAAGGCCGAATCACCCGAATTACCACGCATGGCCGTATAATTATTACACTTCCGTTAGAAATGACATTTGTTTAAAGTCGAAGTCAAATGATTACCGACTGGTAATTGCAGTTAAATTGCCGGGATGGCTGATGGATGCCGGGGAAACGTCGATTAATGGCAGGCAAATGGGACAGAGTTACGCCGTCGGACGCGTCCGGACCGGCCGGCCGGCGGTCGCACGTAACAGGGGACCGACGCCTTGTCGTGGCCTCTGACGGGTCATCGCGACTGACCCTGCGGATTGTGGGGGCGGACAGCGGCTTAGTACTAATTTGACCCGGGACTGGCCGGAACAATGCGGACAGGTATGTCGTTGTAGATATCCCGCGCCGGTTGATGTGGTTTCGGTGAAACTAGCAGCTGGTGATGAGCGAAGTATGCATTGCTACCCCTTAAGCTCTCGAAATCATGGCCACGCAGCCTACATAGCGTGGGGCGTTGCATTGCTACTAAAAAGCCCTGCGGGGCAGCACGAGGAACCGAGGCATGAATGTACCACGCTGCGCCACGGGTCCCTGGTGCTCCCGCCGCAGACTGGAGCTCTGGTACAAGTGACACCAGTGAGCTAAAGCTGAGGGCCTGTGCATGAGCGCGGGGACGTTAGCTCGTCATGACAATGGTGAGCTCGTCATGACAATGGTGAGCGAGTTCAGGCGCAGGTTGATGCGTCCCCGCTGAGGTGACGTGGAGTCAGTGCCTGTCCCAATGGCGCCCGATGATGGCGGCGAGCCCCACACTCACCCGACGGCAATATGGCGCCGCTCTTGTTCCAGGGAACGGCAGGATCCGCGGAGCGACGGCGTTGGGGCGGGTCACACTACTGAGAAACCTACGTGACCTGCATGTGTCGGCTCGGCCGGCCCACGCAGTAGGGGCGGTACGATGGGCATGCCCCCGCTCGGTGCCAGCTAATCTCCGGCGCCTTTCGCTAAAGCGGTGCCCGACGACCGGCTCGGGTCCAGTTTTGAGAGCACTCGCTTCCCACCGCATTTACCCGCCCGGCCCACACAGGTGGCTTGGCGTGGGCGCGCACCGCCCAACTCATGTTCCCCGCCTGACAC
>NW_023596576.1:38115772-38152651 GCF_011947565.3 Pollicipes pollicipes | reverse complement strand
TAGGGCATCGGCAGTCCGCGACAGTCCCTGGAGTCACGACCGTCGGCCCCGGTCAGTCTGTGGCAGTCCCTGGAGTCACGACCGCCGGCCCCGGTCAGTCTGTGGCAGTCCCTGGGGACCTGGAGTCACGACCGCTGGTACGGTCAGTTAGCGGCAGTCCGCAGAGGACTGGAGTCACGACCACCGGCCCCGGTCAGTCGCGACAGTCCCTGGGGTCACGACCGCCGGCCCCGGTCAGTTAGCGGCAGTCCCCAGAGGACCTGGAGTCACGGCCACCGGTTCCGGTCAGTCTGCGACAGTCCCTGGGGTCACGACCGCCGGCCCCGATCAGCTAGCGGCAGTCCCCAGAGGACCTGGAGTCACGACCGCCGGCCCCGGTCAGTCTGTGGCAGTCCCTGGAGATCTGGAGTCACGACCGCCGGCCCCGGTCAGTTAGCGGCAGTCCCCAGAGGACCTGGAGTCGACGCCGGCCGGCCCCGGTCAGTCTGTGGCAGTCCCCAGAGGACCTGGAGTCACGACCGCCGGTCCCGGTCAGTCCGCGACAGTCCCTGGGGTCACGACCGCCGGCCCCGATCAGCTAGCGGCAGTCCCCAGAGGACCTGGAGTCACGACCGCCGGTCCCGGTCATCCGGCGGCGGCGGTTTATGCCGCAGACCTGGTCTGCCTCAGACCCTCCCTCGTCCCCCCCTTCACCGGCGGCTGGACCGCTGGGACCACCCCTCCCCTTCCCCGCCCCACAGGTCCGGCACGCCGACTACCCGTTAACAGGCGGCGGAAACAGCGATGAAAGGACGACTACATTTGCCGATTTGCGGGAACAGAGGCGGCCCCAGCCGGGGTCAGCGGTTACCTTAGGCCGGCAAGTGGCGCCCGTCCCGACATTGATTTATCGATTGTCCCCCGCCGCGCCGCCGGAGCCCTTTCCACCCCTGTTATTCATTGTTCTGCACAAGTCGCCGATTTTATATTGTCCATTAATTACCGACAGGCCATGCGTGCGCATTATCATGCACACACGTGACGTCAATTTTCGCCGTCCACCCCGCCAGTCGGGGGTAAAGACTCGGTAATTATTTCGACAATACGCCGACATGCGCCCCTCTCTCATCCCCCTGACGCAAACATGCCGGCGCGCGCGCGCGCCATAATTGTGATCACAGCGCCACGTGTCAGAGCGCGGGTCGGCTGCTCTTTCGCCGTCCGGCTCTTAGCGCCACGTGCGCCGGCCCCCGCCCGCCAATGAGTTGCCATGACGACGACAAATTTCTCACGCGTTTAGGCAATGTTCCGTCCGAGCGAGCTGGTCGGCGGCGGCTCATTATGGTGAGTCACCTCTGCAGGAAATTAGAGCGCGCCGACGGAAATGGAGCTAGCTCCGGCGGCGGGTGGCGGCCGCGCGCGCCGCCGCCCGCCGGCGCGCCCGGCGCGGCCCATGCCTGCGCCGCCAGCAGCATCCCCGTCGCGGCGTCCGCGAGCGCGGGCGGCGCAGTCCGCGCGACGCCGGCGCCAGCCCACGGAGCCCGGTCTGCCGGAGAGCAGCTGCCGGCGAGCTGGGCTGCGGCACGGGCTGCTAGCTGGCGCATCGCGACGCCTGGCGCCTCGCGCGCGCTTTGGCGGGACCGCTGTTTCAGGGCGATGCGATGTTTTGGCGGCGCGTCCGCTCAGCGAGCTGCGAGGGCCCGCTGATGGAGCAGGGCCGTACCCGCCGACCCATCACTCGTTGATGGTTCGGTAGGGCCAACATGAGCACTTGTGAGCGCTTCAATCGCTTCCTGATTGGGGCAGCGGTGCTGAAAGCTAACGGCAAATGCTAAGAAACGACTGCTAACGACTCGACACGAGCGGTCGTATACGCCTCGCATGACAGAGCTCCGACTGTGATAGCCTGACGACCAGCCCGTACAGAGCGGCATGACCACGTGTGGTGAGCGTGGTTCGTGAAAGCGCCGTCGAACGCCGCACGAGGCGATGCCACTGTGGCCTGCCGGGCGGGCTCACAGCCAGGGTTTGACCCCGCTCGGTAAACGGCGACTCTGTGCGTTGTGAGCTGTTTCCGGTAGAGCAGCGGAGCGTTGCGGCACCTTGAATAAACGCCGAACGTGCTGTTGCAGTTACCGCTTCAATTGGACAGCTTCGCTGAACCGAATAATCACGGCAGATCAGACCCACCCTCAGACCTTGTCCAATAGCGGTGTATAGCGGCCTACAACGGTGCTTATGCGACCTAGAAAGGATCCTGCCGCGAACTGGAGACCACATCAGCCCACCGCGGCCTAGGGAGGTCCCATCTAGACGCAAAATGATCCCGGCAGTCGGCGCGCTCCAAAACAATGGCCATAAATCAATCAGTGAAGCCGGCCGCAGACGCCAGCGACCCTGACGCGACACCGCAGCGGCCGCACAGATCACACACAGCGCACACAGCGGAACAGCGGCCGCACATCGGCCGCACAGCAGCCGGCCGCACGGCGGCGCCGGCAGACGCGCCGGAAATGCCGCCCGGCGGGCTGGGCCGGAACTGAGCGCGACACCGGCGGGGCTGACGCGGCGTGCGCGGCCGACACGGTCCCGCGCGCGCTGGCTCTGCACACGCCGCCAGTCAGAGGACCGGCTGCCGGGAGCGGCGGTCCCACGCCCCGGGCCGCACCACGCCGGCGCCCGCCCGCCCGCCGCGCCGCGCTTGTTAGCTGCAATTTCGCAGTCGTTGCTCTGCAGCTGAGCGCTTTGCGGAAATGGCCAAATGGGCGCGGGCTTTATGTTTGGGGTAAACACCGGGCTGGCTGGTCGGGCGGCGCCTCTCGTGTGGTAGCATGGGCTGGCTGTGACGGCCCTGTGGCGGTGACGAGGCACTGTGGCGGTGACGAGGCCCTGTGGCTGTGACGAGACCCTGTGGCTGTGACGAGACCCTGTGGCTTTGATGAGGCCCTGTGACTGTGGCGAAGCCCTGTGGCCGACAGTGATCAGAAAACAACGGTCGTTTGATATGAGAGGGAAGGGTACGGCGAACCATGGGTATCCGTAGCAACAGGTATGCGGGACCTTTATCTTAATGTGACCTGGGCAGTAAAATGAACTAAGTCAATGCGACAACTCCACTCCGAGCTAAGCAACGCAAAACAATAGCATGCGTGCACACGCCGCCGCTCAGGGCAGAGGAAATGTGACTGGTGCGGTCCGCTCAGAGCCTGTCTCTGGCACGTGGTTTCTCTACTTAGCAAGTCGAATCAGCAGCTCTTCTAGAGAAGACGGATGCGGTATGCAGCGTGATATTGACACATCCAGACAGACAGCCGCGGAATGTCCGAGGCGATAGACATCTCCCGTTGAGCAGGTGCAGTGCGCGTCCAGGGAAGCAACAGCGTGCCGATGCTGGTGCGCTAGCTGCGGAGAACGTCCGACCGGCTCACTGAGCGCCGCTCCCCACGCATCCCGCGGCCACCCACACCCCAGCGCGGGCGTGCCGCGCCAGTCACCCACCTGTGTGCTGGCCCGTCTTGAGCTGGTCCGTGTCGTCTGTGACGTCACCGTCGCTATCGTCGTCTGGGCCGTCTCGCTTCACCGTCAAGTCCGTCGGGCACTCGGAGAGCGCAGGGCTGTCGGGCGAGGCGGCCGCCAGCCGGCGGCGCGCCTCCTCGTCGGGCTCTGGCCGCGCCAGGCGCAAGATGTCCGTGATCATGAAGCCGGAGCGGTGGCCGGGCGGCGGCGAGCCCGCGCCGGCGGGCCGCTGGCCTGCCGCGCGGCCCCCCTCCTCGGCCCGCTTGATCTCCACGGTCATGCTCGCCGGCGACTCCACTATCTCCACGGTCATGCCCCGGGGCGGCGGGGGGCTCGGCACGTTCGCGGGCTCACTGGGCGCACCTCCTCACACACGGCGGCGGCTCCGTCTGCGCGCGACGCGCCGCCAGCCGCCGGCCGACCGGAGCCCCGCCCACCCGACGGCTGGCCCCGCCCTCCCACCGCCGGCTCCGCCAATCAGCGACGCCCGCCCAACGCCCGCGGTGGCCAACTGATATACGGCTAATTTTATTTAGATTTGCCGTAATTTGATGAGATAATCGCCACTTGAATAATTGGGCTAATTCAAGGCGGTGGCTGCGGGTTAGATTTAAGGACACTTGAGAGGACCACTTAGCCGCTAAACGTATGCCAACCGCCTGGCGGCCCCTGTCTGCAACTAGTGATAATTGGCTGAGACGTCATGCTAGTCATGTGCAATGTGACCGTACAGCGCTGTAATTTAGATGGTTCTTGGTATTCTGAGGTCAATTAAGAGGTTAAGTGTGCCGTTGGCAGCCCATCATATTTCGGTTGGAGGGACACGTGTTCCAGTTCAGCGCGTGACATTAATATTTCGCTAGCTTTATAAAGTCAGCGTGGTAGGACTCTTGCTGCTGACTGTGGCGATTACGTTGCTGAATGCATGAGCGCTTCGATTGGTATCATCCTACTTATTCATGGAAAACTTTTTATCTACTTGCTTATGTTCAAGGGCATCTATTTAGCCCTTGTCACGCTAGTGTTGATTCTACTGGTACATAATTTGGTCACGTCACATTTCACAAGCATCTAATTTTAAAATGCAAGGGAAACAGAATAAACGGTGACGAAATTTTGTTTTGCGTCATCGTGTACCAATTCGCTATTTAGGTTTGTGTATTTAATCCCAATTATGGACTGCTGCGAACGTGAAATGATAAATAGGTATGTACATACCATTGAGCTTGTATTTGAGCGCAAGTAGGAACCCGCGCTCGGGTTCATGATATTTCCATTCACCACCCATCGCTGGGCTTTGTCACCTGTGTAATATTCAAGTGGCTAAGTTGATAAACGCATGAATGGGCAATTTAAAAGGATGATTCACGGCACAATGTTGCTTCTGTGCGCGAGGCAAACATAGCAGGTGCTACTGCACTGACAAGATCGGAACAGATCAACGACAATATTCTCTCTGGACTTGGGGTGGAAGAATATTCTTCCTGGACTGGAAGTCAAATCTATGAAAAAAGATACCGCCCCCCTACCACCATTCCACTGACTTATTTACCATGTGTTCGCCGCCGTCCAACTCTCCCCGAATAATCTACCATGGGTGGTGGATGCGTGGTCCAGCTCATATTGGGGTTGCATCGGTAGTTATCGGTGTCATGCACATACGACCTCGACAATGTATGTACGCTGCCGGTGTAGTCCTTGACAGGTAAGATTGTACTCCGATGGGGGTCTTGGTTACCATACGGGTCTATTATCCTTCCCAAATCGCATACCCGACAAGGCGCCTATTTTCGCTGTCCATCTTACCCAACCGGCCAACATTGCAATGGCCGTACACGGTGAGTGACGGGATTACCTTTGGTCCGTCCTATACCAACAGATGACCATTTACCACTGCTTACAACCTTTGGAGAACTTTGCTATTTAGGCAGTAGTGCATCAGGCATAAATGGACTCATTACATGCGGTAGGTGAACGGACCATATTTATTGCGGAGCGTCACGTACTCATTATGGTTTGCTGAGCGTCGGGGCGCCATTTCCGGTGTCATGAGGCTTTCAAAGGACACTGCATTGTCGATGCGCACTCTGATATCCCCAGTGCTCAGCATGGTTGGACGATTTGGAAAATTCTAAGGGGGCACGTGACCCCTATCCCCCTTGCCTGCGCGATGGGATCAGATCCCACGTTTGACTGTGCTTGTTCAAGCCCTGACCCCTCCACCATTTGATTGTTAAATCCAAAGTCAATAACAGAATTCTGTGGAAAATGATTAACTTGTGCTGTGCCGGCACGGTCCTTCCTGACCCTTGACCTGATCTCACCAATGTATTTGCTCCTTTGGAAGAGAATGTTTTGTTTTTCAAATTGTATGGGAGGCCCATTTTTCTCAAACTACAGGCGGGGAAGCCACCCGGGGACTACCAAAGCTGAGGCCAAGGATGCCTACATAATTGAACCAGAGAGCAATAAATCGTGCTCAGAAGCCCTGTTCCACATGAAGAGGCCCGTTCTCTGCTCATACATCATTGTAATCTTGTTAATCTTGGCTCCTGCTGAAACAGTATGGCAGAGTTCCTGTTATGTATTCTCCTTATCCCTTTATGAATAAGCTTTTGTGCGATTTTCCCTAAGAAGTAGTTTGCAGACCCCTTTGATACTTGAGGCTTTACATCACAAACCGAAATGATACGTTTTCGTAACCAATTGGTGTTTGTGGACCGCGCCTTGGCCCCGTAACTTAGGCATTTTGTGGAGTATTTCCTGTCTTTTCTTGTGTTTAACTCGTCTCTAACCCCTGCCCCACGGGCGTTTTGTCTCTCTCGTCTTAGAAGAGGGTCTTCAGAGGCTTTCCAAGAACTAACAAAGTATTTTTCACAGTTATTCGCTCCCAGGAAATACAAAGACTGCATCGGTCTGATCCCGACAGATAGCTGAAAAGTTTATGTATTTCTGTATTGTCTATCAGATCCCGACAGATAGTGAAAACTTTGTATCTATTTCTGTATTGTCTATCACAACGATCAGCCAATGTACATATTAGCCTGATGTGTAGTTGAATTGGAACCACGTACAGGGTTAACATTGACTACAATCTGCTGTCACCGTTCGTTTTCATGATGCATTCCTATCATTTTACTGGACAAAACTCTGGGATTAGCGCCCACGCTGAGCAGCGTTTGTGGAGTGAGCCCTGGCCCCACCATCCGATTGTGTAAGCCGGGTCATCGACAGAACTCGGCGACGAAAGCTTAATGGAAGCTTAACGTACCGCAGCGCTCGACACGATCGTCCTGCCGCCAGACATTAAGCACCTGACCATGTTTCATGGCGTGCTTCAAGCCCGACGTAAAGCGGGCGCTTAAATATTCGGACTCGTGATGGGCTCATGATGGACCCATGACCACTCGTGACCATGAGCGAAGCGAAGGACGTCGAGTTTTGTTAACATAGTGAATGCTGGCGTGATTGCGTTCTTTAAACAGTACCGCCTTTTCTACCTCGTACCTCCTCCTGGAGCATTTCCTTTAAAAAGGATGTTTCAACATTTGAAGGTATGGAAGCAGGTATCTGACATAACGAAACAAGTTTGCTTAGTACTGTTGGTATATTTCGAAGTGAGAAAAGATGTTCCAGACAACACAATTCTATGTTTAGTAATGTGCTCCTCAATGCGTCATGGTTTGATTGCGTCATCGTACCTTACACAAGATTGATTGAGTGCCAATTGACTGCCGTTATATCTGGAAATTATGATTATATGGAAATGCTGCTGGCGCTCACGCTCTTGAAACCTGAGGTCTTCATGCAGAAGGCAGCGAAGAGCATGTCTCGGGCTCTGTACTGATGTGCAGTAAGCAGCATTCGCAGCTGCTCGGTGTCCACGGCCTTCTCACAGCCGGCCGGGCACACCTCCCCGGCACCGGCCGTTTGCGGGCCGTTACTTCAGAGCACAGCAACAGGCCAAGCATGGAGTGCTACAGGGCGCTGCCGGGGTGTGATCTGCACGAGGGGCAACATGCTCTTAGAATCACATGGCGAGCGTTGTAGCGGGAAGTGTTGCTAAGGCGGCGCGCTGCCAGACATTTCGTTAGACATCTTTTCCAAAGAAGACGTTATTCTAAGAGATGTTTCAGTACACTGTCTAATCTCGCCACGTCTAGCAGCGGTTGATGGCCGACGAGCCCCGAGCCGGGGCTGCAGCGATGTCTATCTGTCAGCGGAGTCTATATGTAAATGCGTCTATGTCTGCAAATCTCATTCAAAGGGTTTCGTTGGTTACAAGGCGTTGAAGAGCAGCTGCAAAAGGTAGAATGCATCAAGCATTCACCATAAACCCATTCACCACGTTTTCACGTATCTACTAGGACCATGGCAGGCAGCAGCACGTTATTTACAGAATCAAAAAATTAAGGATAATACGGTGGATAGAGAGGGCAAAGATAAAACAGAAGCGCTTTTGTTATTCTCACGTTTCAGTCACTTTGCATCGCGTCAGCATCACAAGAGAGTACCAAACATTGAACATTGCTGGTCCCCTGGATACAAATCCACACCCATAACTATCTGTTGAATGCAGTTGCTTCCGTGTTTCGATAAGGCTCCTTTCGACCGTTTGATTCATTTAGAAGCAGAAGCCATGTGATGAAGGAAGCGACTCGGAATGGGACCGCAGTAACTGACAACCAGCAAAACCGCTGCAAACTGCAGCACTGTTTTTTACGGTGGGTCAGATGGGCCTAGCCGCGGAAGACATTGAAAACAAACGCAGGATTTTGATCTGTTTTGATGTCATTCCAACAACGAACCCAAATCGATCGGGCTTCTCTCCTTTAACAAGCTGCCCGAGTTGACCACACAGCAGATGGAGGAAGAAAGCAATTCGGTATGCAGCGGCGATAGCTGTTGAAACGTATGACGCATTCAGCACGAATGTGACCCGCCAGATACTCGGTTTTATAGCCTGGGGCTAAGCGCACGCGTCCGATATAATGAAAAAGCTGTAAACATACGTTTAAGAAGCAAACGGAATGGGGGTACTTTAGACACCAATCTGGAGTTGGACCTTTTTGACCTTATTTGACCTGAAGATCTAGGAAAGATCTAGGAACCTCAAAATTCGAAGACAGTGTGTTCATGTACGGGGAAACACACCCTGTGAATTTGGGGTCCTCAGCTATCTTAGTTTTTTAGACCTCGGGGAGTCAAACTGACCCCCTTTCCGAGAAACAACGGCCCTGTTCCGAGCAATAACAACCGTTCCAGCAGCTTATGACATGAACGCACGTCGTGACTCTACCTGGTGTTTCAAAATGAAGGATTTTTTTATTTGCTCCTGATGAGCACAAAAGGGAAGGTTGTGCCACCAGCATTGAGTTTTACCAGGGATTTCGACACTCGACTTCAGCAGACGCCATACCTCCATAGCGTAACGTGGCCAGCAGGCACAGCTCTTGAATAATGTATACAGAAGCAGCGTCCGTGGCCATGCTCGTGAGCCATTAAAACACCAACACCAACAACGACAAGGGAATTGACAGTCACTCTATTCCTCTCTGGAGGGTACCGATGGTGTAGTGGTTAAGCTGCTCGCCTGGAAGCCAGAGGTTCGGGGTTCGATTTTCACTCCGGTTGAGGTGAGAGGCAGGCGACGCCATACAGGCCCAGGCCTGAGAGCTCTGCAAGATCCCAATGATGGAACGGGCTTTCCCTCTGGACTCCAACTTAATTGTGAAATCTTTGTGAGCTAAAGGCAACAAATTTGTATCTATTCTTGAAGTGGGAGCGGTCCCTGACTGCTTCATGGGAGCGACCTCTTTGAGTGAAATTTAAGCTGTCTTCAAGCGGCGCGTCCGGCCTCAGCGTCTTTGAGTGACTCGGGATACCCAGGGCCAGATGCAGTCCCGTTCGCCAGTGGAGATGTCCCCCCCCCCCCGATGGGTTCATGTATGCTGCAAAACCGGTCCGGAATCCTTACGGAGGAGTCCGTCCCCGGCCACAGACAACGGGACCTCTCCATGTTTCCGTCCCTGTCTCCTAGCGAGTGGTAATGAAACAACTGGCCGGGAAGCCAGAGAGGGCGGGGGGGGGGAGGGGGTCACCGGGGCACGTACCCCCTCATCACTTTTTTATGCAGTTGTACGTAAGCCAATGCATATCAACAGTGAACAATTATGTAGGCAAGTAAAAAGAGGCAGATCAAAATAATATAATGTTGTTTTACGCCATGTAGGCACTGTGGAACGCCTGTGGCACGCTCAAATGTTTTTACAAAAATTTTTGATTTGTGCCTCTCCCCTCTCCACCCCAAGCGCAAAACCCTGAACACACCCCTGGTGGTATCTCTACCTACCTCGCACAGTCGTTTCGTCTGGCGGGCATAGTGGGCGGGGCAGGAGCTTGCTCAGTCGCTACTCCAACAGCTTGAAGGGCTTGAAGATCAGGTGAAATGGAGTGATAAAAATGGTGTGAGTAGAACAGGCATGAAACAAACAAAATTGATCATATTTTCGTGACCCAGAGATGGAGGTGGAGTGCAAAGTCCAGGGAGGT
The DNA here is from genome assembly GCF_011947565.3 of Pollicipes pollicipes. NCBI lineage: Eukaryota > Metazoa > Arthropoda > Thecostraca > Pollicipedomorpha > Pollicipedidae > Pollicipes > Pollicipes pollicipes. The sequence goes on along the minus strand of NW_023596576.1, from coordinate 38,142,604 downwards.
CACAAGGTGATGTGCTGGACGGGGTTATCGAAGTGCGGCAAGGCATCCGCTGGTGCGATACGACTCTCTCAGTGAGCGGTAACACCTAGCATTTAGTCTGGCGTGGCCATGACCTCGAATTATGTTCGATCAGGCCCTCGTGTTGGTGATTGCATAATATAACACCCACACCAGAAGCACCGGAGAAGAAGATTCGGCGCTCGCACGGCTCGGGAGGCGTGGCGAAGTGTTGTTCTTCCACCTTTACGTTATCAGAGTCTTGAGAATACGGTGGCCGGGCCATGACCCGACAAGACAAAATTTTCAACGTGCGGGCCAAATGAAAAAAGATCCGAACTCATCAAACCAAACTACTGCACAGTTTGTTGGACGGTTCGGGAGACGCACTTAAAAAAACGCGGGTTACAACAACCATTTAAGTTTTCGAACCTCGAGCTGTGTTGCTGATTTGCGACTGTGTGTGGGCCCAGGTGCTGATGGCAATGCCAGCCCAGCCCTACTCTAGGGTGCCAGGTACGAGTGTGACACGCACTGATGTGATGTCAAAAGGTGACACTGATGCAATATTGCTCACATCCACCGCCTCTATTATCGTCCCTGGTGTGTCTCGCACAGTCAAATGGACGCGCTGTCTAGGCTTGAAGTGAGGACCATGGGTCAAATGTTCTCACCACTTAGTCACGCAAGCGCTACAGCTGATACGGGTGACCCTGTTAAACGTTCTGGAACTCAGTGAGGTCTTTTGGTGTAGGGGTGAGGGGGGGGGGGGAGGGGGAGGCTCCATCACTATGCTTGAGGCAACGCGTCGCCGTAAATTCCACAAAAGAAACAACTCTCTTTAAACCCAAGCAACGAGTAATGTCCATGATCTATTACACCGTGCCTGTTCTCAGACAAATCATCCGTAAAATCATCCACTTTCCTCCAAATTCTGGACACTTTACGGAGGGCCTGATGACGCTGATACTCCACAGAAGACACGATGTGCCTGCAACATATACAGAATATGCTGCAGCTAACAGATGAACAGCGCCACGTGTTTGGTACTGCCCGGGTCTCGCGCCTGGCCTGACGCCCCGAAAGCGTGATACGATCTCCAGTGTCTCTGTTAACCTTAAAAGGCGCATGCTCCTGATCTGAATTCCCGGATGGCTTGCAGGTCTGATGTGCCCATGTGTGCACCCCTCGCAGAGAGGATCGCATCCCTGTGGACATCCTGCACACCACACAGGGCTGGCGGAGTCGCTGTTGGCTAATGCCCGGGTGGCCAGCCGGAGCGGTGTCCCTGTCGCCGGCACATATAAACAGCCGTGTAATGAGACAATGCTGATGGGGCCGGCACAGTTTCCCACCGCCGGCCGGATACCAGCATTTACGGCGGCCGGCAGGGTTACCGGCAAGAAAGCGGGGCTAGTCATTCGGTAAACGGGCAGCGACGGCTGGCGCCAGGTGGTGGGACGCACGCGCGGGAGCGCAGCCGTCCGGCCCGTCCGGCCGGCCGCGACCCCCCTTCCCCCTGAGCAGGGCCCCTTGGCGCCCCGTTGCCCCGGCCGCACCCGCCGATGCCACCCCGAATTGGGTATGCATGATGACGCCGCGCTGCCCCTAATGACGCATGCTAAGTTGGTAATGGCACTGTGCGCTGTGCGGGGCAGAGCCGGTGGCGAGAGGACGCCGCGGCCGGCGCCCCACGCGGTGCTGCCGCCCTTTGTCGCGCTCCGGCGGCGCCGCGCCGCTGCCCCGCGTCACGCCGCCGCCGCGGCGCGATTGTCTTTCAATCGGGTGTTAAGTTTCAATAGGCTGGAAGCGATTCGGCGCTTCCCACGCGCGCCGCGAGGTCAGGGCAGGGGTTAATTCGCACAGGTGGAAAACTGGCCCGGACGCGGCCGGCCGACGCAAAAAGGCGCCGCGCGCCGCCGCGCTACCGTTTCCCATGCGACGTGTCCGGGCGGGTGCCGTATTAATTTACTGGCCGCCCGGCGCGGTCATTGCGTCGGCGTAATGAGGTGCTTCCATTGCGAGCGCTCAGCGCGCCGTGCGTTACCTGCCCGCAGCAGTTTACGGCGCTGTTAAAGCGAGCCGCCGGCGACCGGAGTGGCGCCGCGCGTCCCCGGCGGCGGTGGTCCGTCCGCGGTGCTCGGCGGCGGACCGCAGCTCCGGCCAGCCGGCGTCAGGCGGGGCTGCTTGCCCGGCCCTCGAACAGAGGCTGCTCCGGCCACCCGGCCTCGAACAGAGGCTACTCCGGGCTGTACGGCCTCGAACAGAGGCGCTGCTACCCGGCTGTCCGGCCTCAAACAGAGGCTAGACTTACTCCTGGCTACCCGGCCTCAAACGGAGAACTACTTCGGCTGTACGGCCTCGAACAGAGGGCTGCTCCGGCTGTCCCACCTCGATCAGAGACTACTCCGGCTGCCCGGCCATCGAGCAGTAGTCTGGTTATGCCACCCAGGCTGAGTCAAGGACCTAGCTCTGCCACCCAGCAACCCGAGAGGAGTGTCTGCCGGGCCACCCCGTTCCCGGGTCAGCCTGCCTCCGGCCAGCCAGCGCAGGACCGCACGCTGACCGGGCGCCGTGGTTTTTCAGCCCGCTCGGCCGCTCTCACGCGGCGGCCGGCGAGTCACGGTGAGAACGGGCCGGCTGCGTGCGCTCGCCGACCCCAGAACAAAAGATGGGCCCGCTCGATAGGGCGCACGTCAGGCTCCGGAAGTGGTTTAAGGCGCCCGGCCGGCGGCGGCGGCCGCCGTCTCGCTCGTTATTGGATTACGGCCGTGCCCGGCCTGCGGTTTGTCAGAGGTCAGCGCTGAGACCGAGCGCGGCCCTGGGAGACCGCAGCGGCGCGCTCATCATCGGGCCATATTCGGGGCAGGGCCCTGATTGGCGCGGCGAGCCGCGCGCGCGCGCGCGCGCGTTCCGAACCCGCCACGCAACAGACGGCCACCTTATCAGCGGGCCCGAAATAGCGCGGCAGTCGCCGGCTTATAAGGACGTTACGCCATTGTTATAGCTTGCACTGGACGTGACCGTAATGAACGCTTTAAATGATCATCATTACCTCTGGGCGGGAAGTTTGGGAGAGTAACGAACACAGTGGCGGCGGTAATTAGGCTTCCTGAGAAACCGGCGCCGCGAACAAAGGAGGCCTCGGAGGCATTCAGGTGGGCACAAACAGTGTTATCCGCCAGCAGTGTACCAGATTAATATGTTTTTGATGAACAATTTCTCCTGATTATAGGACCGTCATAAGGTGCATCCAGTAGCATTCTTCGTTTCTTTTTAACATCGTTGTTCTAATTTGAGGCTCAGATGAGCTAGCAAAAACAAATCCGACCTTTTGATGGATGGAGACTTCGTTGTATCAAGACAGGCTTTTTAATAGGCATGTCCGTAATCGCGCTTTAGCTGCACGTACTGTTTTTGTGGAGCAACATATGACAAATCGATCATAACAGACCTTATTTTGACATGGAATTTGCTAAATGAATATCAAACTTTTATGACGGTTACAGAGCATTGACTTTGAGTACATTGCGGGGTAGACCTTGAACCATTAGAAATAATACACTATTCTGACTCGATTCATAATGTTTTCCTTTGCGTTTTCGGGTCTATTGAGGCACAGACTTGAGGCGCGATACCTCATGTTTCAGTGGGATATCATACTCTGTGTTCCCATGTTTTCGAGACCAGTGAAATCTTCGCAGCTTTTCAAATCGACAACTTTTTCGGGGTATGACACTTAGAAGCTGTGGAGCGATGGACCATATGAAGCACGACGTCGCGACGCTGGTCCTCGTGCCCTCAAGAGCACTTAGTTATCCTGCAGCGTAAGTTCGCAGGTAATTACAGGCAAACTCACAGCGTGCTCCAGAAGCTGTCTCACCGCGCAGGTCTGACGTGCATCGCATGCTCAACTCCTCCATTGTCTGACGAAGCGGGTGGGGTTCTTTTCCAAATGACAGGAGTAATTTTGGCGTGGCAACGTTAGGCACTGTTAGTTCATTAATTTAAACCGCCCGCGGCGCCAAAACATGTGTAATTGCTAGCGAGGGGTGGCGCGATTTCCGACTTTTTGTCCGTCTAAAATCATTACGTCAGCCAGCCGAGCATTAAACAACCATTAGGAACGGCGGGCAGTCAGCGCCGTGCGGACCTATTATACACTTACTGGCGTATGAGCGAGACAAAAATCATGACCGCGTGTCAGGCAATCAGGGACGAGGGCAGGGAACGTCTGGGTAATTATCACAGATACCAAACATGTGAACAGAAGATGCTTTCGCTCTCTTCCATCGAAGTTGACACACGAGATCCTACCACCGAGTACGACCTATTCTCGAACGCAAAGTGGATTTTTGTATATTAAGTTCGTACGGTGCCCTGCCGGCTCGAACCAGGCAGGTGAAACCAGGGGACACGACGGGAGTGAATAAGCGCGCGCCAGAATGTTTTGCTGAAAAAAGAGACTTGACGAGATGATTACAAGTGTGGCGTGGGTAATTCCGCGCCACAATACGCCACGTAACATCAACACGCAGGTGTCTGTTGCCTGGGCCAGACCATGCCGCTGATCCGACCCGGACACCGCCATCCAACTCTAAACGGGGCCAAATGTCAAGATCATTGCTGAGCGATTAGGTGCGGAAGCGTGCAGCGCAGCGGAACGATTAGGTGCGGCGAGGATGCCGGCTCCAGGCACCAGTTCCGTCTTCTAAGACTTGCTGCAATCCGGCACCGTTGTGCCGCATCGCAGCGCTGCACGATGGATATGCCAAATTAACATGTCCACCTGCCACGTAGTGCTGTGAACTAACTGCACGCGCGTAGTCATGCCTCATGTCAAACGTGTCCTTTATTCAGGGCAAGCTTCGCTAAATTCCTTGAGGGCGCGAAAAGAGTTTTACAGGCCTCTTAGTGCTTAGAGCGTTTTATAAGACACGCAATTTGAGCCCCGCATTGAAGGACCGAAGGCAAGCGTCGGGGCGGGAAACGGCCCCCAAAGATACAGAGCTCCACATATCCTTTCGTCCTTGTTGTCACAGATCGACTCCATGTGGGGTCCCGGCATCCATCGCCATCGTACATTAAACAAGTCGGGGCCGCTCACACCTGGCGGTAAATAATTTATTGCTGTTTTAAGCCCCGAACAAAGAGTTTTGATATAATTACGGGCGGTGCACCCTTTCCTCTATCACAAAGTTTGGACAATCGTTACGGTTTTTGATTAGGCATTAATGGCAAACCGCATCGACCCTAATACCCACCCCTGCGGCACACCTGATGGTTCCCACAATTAAACGATCATATTCATAATGGCTGGTGTAATATCTGATTGGGGCCGAGTGCGGGGGTGTCACGGACGAGAGCCGCGTACTTAACCGGCAGCTGGTCACCGCTCCAGCTCCCCGCCTCCCCGTCCACTCGGGGGAGGGGGTCGATCGATGCCGGTCAGTGATTCCCCGGGAGCGTGCGCGGCGACCGGCCGAACGCGCCACGCCGACGGCCGGGGCCGGCGTACGCGTCGACAGCGTCGCGCTGGAACGGTGGCAGCGCGAGCGTTCTCTGGTGGGAACGCGACCAAAACTGTGCCTGAAAGAAGCCATATATTTTTGCGGTATACATACGCACACACAACACACACACACACACGCGCGCGTGCGCGCACGCGCGCACGCATGCGACGCACGCGCGCGCGTAGTTTGCAGAGAGGTGACGTGAAAGTGGCACCGCACATTATGTGATCGCGATCGTGTGCACGGCACGATCAATTAGCGGTCAAGGATGCCTTGGCAATAGACTGAGCCGGTGTGATAGACAGGCGGATCAGCACAAGCCAACGGTCACATGTACGAGCACGAAGGATAGTAGACGTACTGGTCCATTAGTTAGTGTAAAAGCGCTCCTAAAACCTTCCCTTCCACCAGACGCTGAGCGGCTGTAGAAGAGGAACGCTTGGTGAGGTGCAGACTGCAGCTTTGGTGCATAAGTTCACAATTAGATTGGCTAGACAGCAAAGTATATGCCCCTCATTATTTTTCCAGCCCCTCCCCCCGAGGCTGCTGAGGCTGTAATTTGACCGCATCCACGCGCTCCGCGCCTTACCGCGAGAATGCAAGGTCCCTGAAAATGTTAAAGGCGCACTACCCTGTGCCACATGTTGGGCTGCTTCAGCGAGTAGAGTGGGGGTGGCCAGTGCTACTCTCAGGGTAAAGCAAGATATGGCTACGCGGGTCACTTAAGGTAGACCAGACAGAACCCAGCAACTTGAGGTGAAACCACCAAATACAGAGCACCGGAAAGCCAGTCAAGGCTGTTGCCGATCACGTGCTAACACGCGCGCGGATGGCCGGTTGAATACCCTTTGCTCGGGTAAGGGTTAATCTGACCCGTTAGGACCCCGAAAATGAAGAGAGCTAGCACCACCGAATTCACAGCGCAGGATGGGCCTGTATGTGCTCTCACTTGTGTCATAATTTGAGCAATGTAGGTCATATAAGGTAAATAAAAGCAAAATAGGGTCAAACTCAAATAACCAGCGGGTCAAATAATGCAAAACAAGGTCAAACTCTAGATTGGTGCCGAAAATGCCCGAGAATTCATCATGCAACTGCTCTGAACTTAACGTTTATTTAAGGTCAGTGGTCTTTTTGCTCTTTAGAGAGCTATGGTGACCAAAATTTACTAGAATTGTTTTGATTTTTGCATTTGAATAAGCGACACGGATTACGCCCGGCGATATGCTCCTAGAAACAAAATGTTGACCGAGGATGTTTTAGGTTTTTGGCCTACCTGACCTTTAAGAAGTCCATGGAAGATATCTGATGCGGTTCCTGTTGTGAATAACTTCGAAGTGAGCTCGAGAAACTACTCCACACAGCAGGTTCCGAAGTAGGTAGGTCGGCTTAGGCCTCGGTCTGACCTTCACACCTGACCCAAGGTCAATAGAACTTGCTGTAATCTTAAATTCAGTTGCTTCAATTGCCTAAGCGACTATGTCAGAGATGTACGGCTTCGTGCAATGCTCCGTTGTCGCTTCAGGTAAGATGATTCCCTAGACATTGTCTTCACTGACAGCATGGCCTGAACTTGACATGAGCCGTCAGTGACCTTACAAGGTTATCCAATATTGTTATTCCATATGACACGGCTACGCCGCCTCCTTTCTATAAAAAACTTCGGGTGGTCAATCTGACTCCTACCCAGGCTCGTCTTAAGTATACCTGCCACAGGGCAGATTTGACGACGACATGGTTTGGATGTTTACACGAGGGAGAATGAGGGATGTGAATTTATGGCATATATATATATATACATATATATAGTATATATATATAATATATATATATATATATGTGTGTGTGTGTGTGTGTGTGTGTGTGTGTGTGTGTGCGTGTGTGTGTGTGTTTGTGTGTGCATGTGTATCACATGTATCTCTTTCCTTCTTTCCTTCTTTCTTTTCCTTTTTCATTACTGTCTCTCTCTCTCTATCCTCTCTCTCTCCTCGTCTCTCTCTCTCTCTCATCTCTCTCTCTCATCTCTCTCTCTCTCTCTCTCTCTCTCTCTCTCTCATCTCTCTCTCTCATCTCTCTCTCTCTCTCTTTCGGTATAAAAACATCAAATGTTCTATAGAGCTGATACTTCTGGGTACAATCAAATAGGAATTGCACCGAAACACACTTTCAAACCTGTCTATGGAATTTTTCTGAGAAACTCCCTAACCGTAGTTGATGACTCATATTATGAGCTCTTACTTGAAGCAACTTACACCTGACATATTCTGAATCCATGGTGTTAGATACGCTGACTAGCATTATGAAATCAGGTTGAGAATACTGCATGAGATTAGCACTGACGTATGAATCAAATGAAAAGAATAAGGGCAAAAAATAAATCGTGTAGTTGCGAAGGTTCAGCAGTCAAATTTGGCTACCCCGTCCCCTCCCAGCTCTTCTTTCCGATCCCGGGTCTGGCCTGATCATTGTCACGCCTGCGGACAAGAAATGGAATTATCCAGTACAAGCGTACCGGAGTAAGCAACAATGCCACTCACCACAAATGTGACCTAGTTCTCTTTGGGCGACAGACAAAAGTATTTTACACCAATAGCTGTCCTGAGCGAGGCCCCTGGTCTCAACGCTGGTGGAGCAGAAAATTCGTGCTCATCAATGAACAGCTACTGTGTTGCCCAGAAATACGTATGTTGATAAATAACCTTGCTCCTCGATGTCGGCATTTTGTACTTGGTCCAAATAAAGTTGGGCTTTAAGGTCTTCGGATTTGGATTCATCGCGCCTTACCGATCCAGAGTGTCTTCAGGATCTGAAGATCAGAAATCAAGCGAAAGTTCGTTTAAAAGCACATGGATTTGGATTTTATCGTGCTTGACTGATCTAGTGGGTCATCAGAATCTGTCGGCTAAGACTGCCGGCATAATACTGATAAAAAGCATGATGTTGACCATGATCCAGGAAGAACAAATTTTGATTGCATTCGATTACATGCTTCTTCTCTTCTTAATCTTCGCTCCCCCTCTCCTCTTTCCTTCTTAATCTTAAATAATTAACAATATCAAAAACGTTGCAAGCATTTCCCCACTAGTTTGTCTGTGCATGTGGTTCTTATATAAGCCAGGCCGTGAGTGTCGTAAAACGGAATCTTTATTTTGATACTCGGCGTTGATACGAGGTTATATGCCAAGATTTCGTCCACTCGGGTTCATAAATCGTTGTACCATTGCTGTTTTAAAAGCGAAATGGTTGTATCAATGCTATGAAACATCGTTATTGAGACATCTTAAGTTATTATATATCTCGTTTGGAGGAAAATATCTAAGTGCATATTGCAAACTGAGCGGCATGCAAGCGTTTGTATTTTGCAGTTCGGCAATGTGTGCTGCAAAACGCCTTCCTTAAAGGGGATGTTCTACATTTGAAAACGTTGAAGCAAGCATTATACATGATGAAATAAGCTCATTTATATCTATTGGTATATTGTTAAGGTGAGAAGACTGCTGAAGACAACACAGTTTCTCTCTTGAGTAAATATACTCCTCAATACGTCATTGTTTGATTACGTCATCGTACCTTGCACAACATTGATTGAGAGCCAATTATGTAGATTATATCTGGAAATCGTGCTCACGAACGTCAGATATGAACGACTCAACAACCATATTTCTTTGTCCTTGATCGTCGCATGGCTAATGAAATCGATGAACTTGAATAACTTTATTATGGCGCCATGGATGTCTAGGTGACCTTGAAATGGTCTCCCCGCTTCGCAGTTGTGTAGCTCAGAAACTAGAGGAGTTTAGGTCTTAAGAGGTGCAGGGCTGCAAGCCACGCCGAATGATCCTCAAGATGCTATTTCAGTCCAAACTCCCATACAGATGTGGAACACTTCCTTTTATCAGACATTCCTACCAGACGGCGCTCTGTTACCGGAGGTTGGCAGGGGGCATTCCAGTCGCATCTACCGAACCCTCGAAATTGCCACCCACTTGGAGAAAACAGGCGGCGAAAATGAGCAGCCACAGCATCTGCACCGCTTACGCCTTCTTGTCCCGAATTAGGGGATGGCCGCTATCCGGCGCCGAAATTACAGCTGTTGGTGCAAGGACCTCGCCAGTGCCATCGCGTAATTACATACATCGGCGCGTCTGCGCGAGCTGTCAAAGAGTTGACGGCGCGGCCGCGACAAACATGACGCGGCGGCCGGATGGCGCGGCGGGCCCGCGCCAAATCACAGGGTGCCCTCGCGCCGCGCCGGTCGTCGGCCGGCGCCGCCAACGCAAATACACGTGTTTGACTGTGCGTGATCATTGTTATAGCGGAGCTAATGGCGAGGCGGCTGTTATTCATGCGCGGCCCGGGCTCGGAGCGGCGCAGGTAATGGACTCGTAGCGCCGCAACGGCGGGGTAAAGAGGAAATTGGAAGATTGGCAATCAATTTGAGACAATGGCGCGCCGCACAATGATGAGAACGTGGCCGGCGGAGGAGCGCCGGGCGCGGGAGCGGGAGCGGCCGGTTCCGGTCCGATCTATCCCAACAGAAAGGTAGATCACGCCCGCCCGCTGTGGGAACCGCCTGACTAACGGCCCCGCGCCGAAAGGCCTATTTAGACCGTTTTGGGATCCATTATGGTCCGTCAACCGTGAGAATTCGGTAAGTTTACACTGCGCTGGGACGGCGCGGAGGAAGCAAGACAATCGACTCATTGGTACTTAAGCGAATTATCTAAAGTGTGGACGAGCGCGGACGTTGTAAGCACTGTCGATGGTTCTCAGACTCCTTTGGAGCGACGCGGGGTGGAGGCGCAAACGTGCTCGCTGAAAGCTTCCGAAACAAACCGAGTAGCATGTCTTACAACGGGTTCGAGTTGCTGTTGTGCAAATATTTGCTATACATATTAGCAGGAAAGACCGCCTGCTAATCTTGAACACCGTAATTTTAAGCTGATTTACATAGTGGCCGTCGATGTACGCCTTACTCGGCCGTTTGCCATTCCGAGCGAGCTCTGCCGTCGGCAAGTGCGGCCCCGTCCTGATGGTTCCGTCATTTCACACCAGTCATGCACGTCTGTCGACTTAGAGACAGCATCGGCGCGGTCATCCTCAGAACCCGCCTCTCATGAAACTGCACCGGCTATAGAGCAATGATGTCTGGTTGATTGCTCTACAAGGGGAGGAGCCTGATGTTGTCCAGCCATTGAAAAGCTTGCCCTGCAACAAGTAAGACGCCGTAAGTGGCGTGGGACGAGCAAGGTGATAACAGATGCCATCGTCATGTCGAATGTAAACAACACCGAAACATCAGCTCATGGAGCCAGATATGGTAAGGAGCCCATACAACTAGTTTTAGTCCCTGCATTGTGAAAAGTGTCTTTCACAAGATTTTGGCAGGCGAAGCAGTTCAGAGCCGTCGTGCAAGTTCGCCAGTCGCATTGCGTGAAAGCTGGCTGGCTGCGGCGCTTGCCCATGTCTGACAATTTCTGTTCACGAAATCGGTCTTGACTGTGTCTAAGACAATACCTTTTCAGGTGATCTTGATTTCAGCGAGCTGAATTACACTGTGCACTGCACTCAGAGTTCCGCGTAAACTGTGGCAGCTTTGACCGTCACATCTCTGTCGTTTCATTCCACGATATGTCGTATACGAGACCAGTTTCGGACAGCATCTTCATCCCTTCCCCGTCCCCCCCTCGAATGCTGACATGCCTATGACCGGTGTGTGCTGGGAGCGCTTAGCGAGTTGTGGACGGCGCACTCAGCTTCATTATGTTGCTCTATATTCACACCTTGGTTTCCTGTAGTTGCCGAGATCTAGCATGAATGTTTAAAAGCTCCACACTTTGCTGAAAGGCTATCTCTCAACAAATGTTTACCCAACAATCGCCGACGAAACCTACCATGTGCAATCTGTGGTTCCCAATGCTGCGTTTACGGTCATTCGTAGCGTAATATGGCCTCTAACGAGCTATATCCTGATATTCTTTCAATGTGATGATTCGAGGACGATGTTTTACATAGGGACTTAGTCCTATAGTTACTCATGTACCAATACATTCCTTATTCTTGGCTTCCTTTTTCCAGGCAAACTGTATTTATTACAAGCTTTATTCCATACGACCTTTGGATTACGATCTTTTTAGCATGGTTCACTGCGCACGATATTTTGTAATAAAATCTGTCATCTCGCACTACGTTTCCGCGTGAGCTTTTGCGACATTATTTCGTACGAATATTTGGCGTGCAATCTTTTAGCCCTCGATGGTGGCTAACCACGTGCAGCGGTGGATGGTAGTTGCGAAGACATTTGCTTGCAGACAGCGTGACGGTCGTTACAGCTTGGCCGCTGCAGATGAACATTTATCGCTGGCCGGTGTCAGACCTTCGGCGTGCTGCCTCGCTCATAATTCATAATGTATGCATTATACCACTTATTTGGGAGCAAGGTTTCGTAAGCCGATGGATCAGTGGCTGGACTAGTTCACCGTGCTGAATACCGAGTTTGAACAAATTAATTCCTATGGCTTACGTGGGCTCTATCACGACTGCTTATTTTTAGCTCGATCGACTTTTAATAAAGGAGATGCCACAGCTAATTAGCAAACTAGCGCCGAACTAGGCTAGAGTTTTCGCTCCACGAGATCCGCAACGCATCAAAAGTTAGCCTGCCGGGCCACAGCCCGATGTCCGAACATTGCCTCCAGATGGGTTTCAGCGGTCCAGGTATGCAAAGTTCCTGCGCTAGCTCAGACGGCGTTAGCGCCAACACGTGTCGACGGCGTGCGGCCAATGATCAGACGTCATTTCCCCGGGCGGCGCGTGGCATGATTGGCGCGACCCTCAGGAGGCCCCGGGCCCGGCCGAGCCCGGCCGCCTCTGACCGCACGACATTTACACCGGCCCGGCGGCAACAGTGGGCCTGCATATTTTCAACCGGTGCAGGATCACCGCGGGCTCCCCGGGCGGAGTGGCAATTACGACCGCGATGTGTATGCATGCCCGACTGCCCCTGAGCGACCTCACCGTCGAGGCGACGCTGGTCGCCTGAGGGCCTGTCCAGAGCTGTCCCGAACACGTGCTCGGTCTGGTTTCGGACTACTGTGCATGGTACTGAGGGTCAATCCGGGCCCAGACTGCTGCACACACACGGAGTGCCGTCCGGGTTCAGACTGCTGCACACAACACGGAGTGCCGTCCGGGTTCAGACTGCTGCACACAACACGGATTGCCGTCCGGGTTCAGACTGCTGCACACAACACGGAGTGCCGTCCGGGTTCAGACTGCTGCACACAACACGGAGGGCCGTTCGGGTTCAGACTGCTGCACACAACACGGAGGGCCGTCCGGGTTCAGACTGCTGCACACAACACGGAGGGCCGTCCGGGTTCAGACTGCTGCACACAACACGGAGGGCCGTCCGGGTTCAGACTGTTGTACATGACACGGAGGGCCGTCCGGGTCCGGACTACTGTACATGGGACGGAGGGCCGTCCGGGCCCAGACTGTTGTACATGACACGGAGAGCCGTCCGGGTCCGGACTACTGTACATGAGACGGAGGGCCGTCTGGGTCCGGACTACTGTACGTGAGACGGAGGGCCGTCCGGGCCCAGACTGTTGTACATGACACGGAGAGCCGTCCGGGTCCGGACTACTGTACATGAGACGGAGGGCCGTCTGGGTCCGGACTACTGTACATGACACGGGGGCCGTCCGGGCCCAGACTGTTGTACATGACACGGAGAGCAGCCAGCTTCAGACCGCTGTACGTGACACAGAGGGCCTTCCGTGTCCAAGCCGTTGCAGGCGATACGAGAGGGCTGTCCGAGTTTCAGACTGCTGTACGTGACGCTAAGGGCCGTCCGGGTTCAGAATGTACGTAACATGAGAACGTGGCCCGAGTTCGAATCCCTGTGCATGACACGAGGCGCTGTGGGGGACCAGGCCACAGCATGTTCAAGACGCGAGAGGGATCCCAGGTCAAGGCTGTGGTCCATGACACGTTAGGTACGACCAGGCTTGGACCGCTGTATGGGTTACAACTGGGTCGGCCCCGTCCATTGATTAGCCCCGGTCCATTGCTTCTCCGTGGCTCAACAATGCCTGATAAAAGCTCAGATACCTTGCATCAGCCTCGATTACGTAGCTGAGCAGTTTTCGCGTTGCGTCACACACTGGAGCGCACCCAGCTGCTGCGTCCGTCGGCAGTGGCACGAGGTCTCGTTACGCTCCACGGACGAGCCGCGTCCTCGACGGCCTCCCCACCCGGAAAACACGCTGCCCCTGCCGCGGCGTACGTGGCGCCGAGCCGTGTCGAAGTGACGGACCGCGCTGCTCACGCTGCGCCGACTCCCAATGGCCGCGTCGCCGAGATCGCATTGTGCATGGCGCGCGCGGCGTCCCGCCACGCGCCGCAATCCGACGCGCCGCCGGCCGCGTCGGGCGACGGCGACGAGCTGGGACGCCCTAGAATCACTGAGCGACGGGCTGGGACGCGGCGGGATCGCCAGGCGCCCAGCCAGTACTCGAAGCGGAATCGCCAGACGTCCAGCCATTACTCGAAGCGGAATCACCAGGCGCCCAGTCAGTACTCGAAACGGAATCACCAGGCGCCCAGCCAGTACTCGAAGCGGAATCACCAGGCGCCCAGCCAGCGCTCGAAGCGGAATTACCAGGCGCCCAGCCAGTACTCGAAGCGGAATCTCAGATGGAGAGTCGCAGTTGGGTGGGTCGGTCCGGTCCAAACTGACAGTAAAGCTGCAGGTTTTATGAACATTGTAGGAGCATGCTAACGTGACCAGCGTTTTTGGGTCCGTTGTCAAAATGCCTGCCCGCCTGAACGGCGGAGGATCATCCGCACTCCTTTCCTCATTATCACTTTCCCCTGATCCTCATGACGCCCTGTTTTATCCTGGGCCAGTTGCTAGCATCCGTCGTAAGAGGGCTCAGGTGCCCCCAAGTGAGGACCCGTCCGAGCGTTTAGCACAAAGAGCACGCACAAGGAGCCCTGTGCGGTCTCATCTCGGCAGTGGGGTCCCAGGCGCATGTTGTTTTGTCTCACCATTAAGCGCACCCCTTTATGCGATAGTCTTAAAAAAGATCATACTAACCGAAAATGCTTTAATCCAAACCAAATTAGACCAAAAAGCTACGGAGCCTATCCATGCAGTGTGCTGCGAGCTCCATGTATAAATAGACTGATGGCATTGCAAACATTTGCTACTGAAAAGTGGACTCGTTGAAACATGAACGGAACTTTTATTCCTTATGGGCATTGTGCTCACGTGAGGCCGATGACAATGCCTCATGCTGCATAATTTTTGTACTCTTTGCACCAAGTCCACTTCGCGAAGCTTATGTTCCTGTGTGTGTCACCGCCATGTGCATTGCGATGGAATCACTGTCCACGTACCCCCTCCCCCTCCTCTTCCCCCTTGAAACCGGGAACAAAGTGAAACTTCTCTCTCTTTAGGATTTAATTTCAGACATCTATCTCTCCATCCAAACTTTCCAGTAGCATCCAATGATGTTTCCGGCCATTCTATACTTCGCATCGTTTTGAAAGGAAAATTACACTGTCCGAGCGTCTTCGTCCAAGCGTCTAGATTTACACATCACTCCGCAACGCCCTCCTTTTAGCTTCAGTGTTTCATCCGTCTACATTCGCACTCTTTCCTTCACTGGCAAGCCCCGAGTTCTAACCCTCTCAGGCTCTCTCTCCCTCTGTCCTCGCCCCAGGGCCAGTAGCCCCATCCGTCACCAGCCCTAATGTCCTGTATGCTCAGAATACGGCTCTCCATTTTGTTCGCTATTCAGGCCAAATCGCCCCAGCCATAACATTAGGAATCCATTAAAGTGCCACAATAGAATAACTTAGCCTGAAATCTGGGCATTTCCGTGACCAATAAGTTTAGGGTATGTATTTGATGCATTAGTGGTAAGAAAATCCGCTTACGTGGGGTGCGGCTGATGACACTTTCTTTGCGCTCGTGCCAGAAAGGAATGGCGCCAGAACGAGAAACGCTGTGATGCCGGGTAATGCAGCGGAGATGCCGCACATCACGGAGTCGAAAATGGCGCCGTAAACCAACCCTGCTGGAATAAAACGATGAACGGCGACGCTTTCATGTCGTTCTTAAATGCTGTCTGATATTCCATGCATTTGAAATAAGTAAGCAAGTTGGTAGCGGAACACGTTTGGCATTTGCATTTGCATTGCGCGTAACGTTGGGATTGTCCTAGCACAATCCGTCAAGGCGGATATAGATACGACTGCTTTCATATCTTACCAAGAGGAACACCCTCGAGAACGAACTTAGCTCAGCAGCATAGCTTGAGTGTGGACTGAAAAATTATAGCACTACTCACCTTTCACCCAATCCGTCAAATAAGTGAGACCACGAGTTCCGATCAGAGTACATTGCATGCGCCTCTCATAGGATTATGCAATGGGCATGGTAAGTATACAAAGTCATCGAGCTATTCCGTGATACGCGCACATGATCAGTGCATATAGCTTAGTTTGGCTACACGGGCTAGCTACCCTCGCTGTGCGTCAGGTCCGCGGAGAGCGCCAGGCTGACGCTAGTGGGGAGCCCCTGACCGGGGACCGGCCGACTCCGGCTGAGCAGCGGCGTGCTGGCCGGGGCCGAAGCCCTCGCTGTGCGTCAGTCCGCGGAGAGTGCCAGGGCGACGCTAATGGGAGCCCCTGACCGGGACCCGGCCGACTCCGGCTGAGCAGCGTCGTGCTGGCGCCGAAGCCTCGCTGTGCATCAGTCCGCGGAGAGTGCCAGGCTGACGCTAGTGGGAGCCCCTGACCGGGACTGGCCGACTCCGGCTGAGCAGCGTTGTGCTGGCGCCGCTGCCTGCGCCGGCGCCGACGGCACGTGGCGCGAGGAAGCATCGCCTTCCGGCGGCATTCAAATCCCCCACCGCCGCGTTTTCTCCTTTGTCTTTGATCCTTTATTCTTTCTCACTTCTGACACACTTTTTGTTCCTCCCGGCGGTGAACAAAGAATGGCGTTTATTTAGCGTAATTTGGATACAAGTCGGTTGGTTTTATTCTCCACTTGCAATAAATGGTGCGTGAATGTGCGAACACAGCCGCGGCGGAAGCGGCCGAGAATGGGGAGGAAGGCCGTGTGCTGCGGCGGCCGGCGGCGTCACTTATTCTTTCGACATGGTGCGACGCTCCGGAGGTGAAGAGGGGAGAGAGCGCCGCTAATATTTTCAGTGGTCTGGCGCTGAATAGAAATACGCGAGTGGTGGTTATTTCAGCACGGGTGGCGCACCAATGGCAGCAGCTATTTAGTAATGAGGTGTACACCATACACTTCTACATTGTTTAACATGGCGACTGAAGAATGACTTTGAAATGAATTGGGCTTTGGGAACACTTATCTGTCCCGCCGTTTCTCAGATGTTATCTCATAATGATACAAAGTGCGCCATTTATTATAGCTGTCATTGAGATAGAAGCCTGCTTTACCCGTTGCTGGTTAGAATACAGCTTTGGCAGGCATCATAATTGCACCCAACCGCACTGGCCGCTGTAAATGCGGGCATTTTAAAGGCACTCACTCGCCCATTACGTGTTGATTAAAAGCAGTTCCTTTCACCCGTCCATTCCACTCAGCTTTCACTCAAACGCGCTTGCAGAGCTCTACAAGACTGCAGTGGAAGGAAGGAGCAACAGTGTTTCAAAAGTGCACTCGTGCTTTTCAAACTGTGCGTGACAAATCCGATTATGACACTCTGCCCCTGATGTGAGAAGTGTCATTCGCAAATAACCACAACGGCCACAGCAGCCTCCGGCCTTTCGAAGTAACTCGGAGCAGCCATGCTTGTGGTGATCATTTCCGGTAGAGACAGCTTAGGTCTACATAGACTTGCTCTTCTAATCGCCGTTTTCATCACCATGGAAAGATCGGACCGCATATCCAGATGTTCAGATCCTGATCAACAGATCTAATCAATAGCAGATACTGTTACAAAAAGTAAGCATCTGTTTCGGAATCCATGGCCATTGGTGTGATTGTACCAAAACAAAGGTGTTATGACTGAGTCAATCAAACAGAAGGGCAGCAGAGTTGTCTACCGAAGCGCTCAGTCCTTTCAGAATGAGTTTGGTGGCAAACCCCATCCAAATGCGTAGCAATGGGGGCGTCAGTCGCTGCACTACCACCGCCTTACGAAAAACGAGGCGACACGTATTTCATCCCTTCCTAAAATGTTGCTGCCTGAATACCTCCGTGCGACTTGGAGCCCGATCCTTCAGATGGTGTATTTTCGCTTCACATCGCGGTCGTTCCCTGCACGAAGTCCGCGCACCGCGGCCCTCAGCCGGACAAGCAGGAGGGCTGATGTGGCGGCAAGTGGCTGGCATATGAGTGTCAGGCTGGCTCGCCATCCCGAATGGCAAGCTGGCACGGATGTTGTGGACTGCTGGCGAATGAAAAATCTGGTGCGAGCGTGGCGCGCTGCTGGCGAATGACAATCTGGTGCGAGCGTGGTGCACTGCTGGCGAATGACAATCTGGTGCAAGCGTGGTGCACTGCTGGCGAATGGTAAGCCGGTACGAAAGTTGTGCACTGCTGGCGAATGGTAAGTCGGTGCTTGCGTGGCGCGCTGGCTAGCTGACCGGCATGATTATTCCTGCATGCGCACTGGGTGTGCAGAACCCATGACTAAAGCGTCCACAACAACATGACTCGCCCCCCGCCGTAGCCAGCAAACCGTGTATTTCTCCCAGTCGAATGTTTGCTCTGTCCCTAAATCATCGCCTAGTTTGTACGTGAAAAGAAGTTAAATAGCTGTAATATCTCTTTTTCAATATCGGCCGTCCTGATTTGTGCCCCTAATCCAGGCGGCCCGCAACACCTAGCAACTATGTCTCGATTACAATCAGAGCTTCTGTACGAACTGAAATGTCGTATCAGGCCTAGATACCAACGAGGATTTGGCCGCGGTTAGTGTCGGGTAATGAGGTTTGCGTAATGAAGCCGATCCCTGCAATCCCCGTCTCCTAACGACGTTACCAGCCGCATTCTGTAATCCGCCAAACTTGCGGCTTGCCGTTAACAGGCTGACGCTAATTTAAGGGCTGTTCCGAAATTCAATAATCCAATATCAAAAGAGGGCTGTGATTGACTTCATTGGCCCGCATTAAGGCGTCTGTTATTGTGCCAATCAGATCCAAATCTAATCTTTCTCTGAACCCGCGTGGGGACACAAAGGAAGGGCTAGGCAAGGCGTCAGATAACTTAATCACGATGGCGACTGCAAATTCCGTTCTGAATGCCTCCACTTTTTATGAAGCTGGGTCATTTCAAATAGCTGTCTTTGCATACATGAAACGCCCTTTGCCCGCGAGGCTTCCTTGGCAATCTCCGCGCACAGTGGTGCCATCTATTCGACTGTTCACGTACTAAGCAGATGGCACGAACCCTGAGCATGAAGCCCTGAGCGTTGTGACAATCCGTGGAAGGAGCACGTTCGAGAAACACCACGGAAACTTGACGTTTTTATCTAAAACCATACTTGTGCAAAACTTTGTACAATTCTATGGGTCAGTCACTCTGGTCTAGAACACTGGTCTCAATTTGACCGGGCGCCAACTGCGTCGATCACAGAAAACATATGATCCACTGCATAACAAATACATTTAGATAATTGCTGGATGTCCCAATAACCGCCCTGACAGGTGATGGCTTACTGTTGCGGCGAGCGCTGGACCTACGCGCCGCATGGCTCCGGCTGGCGCGGGATGCCGGGCCCGGCGACGGCGGTCGATTAGCTTCAGCAGACATCATGCCCTCGATTACAGCGGCTGGCTGGTTTTAGCAGACGGCCGCTCGTAAGCGGCTCACAAAGAGAAAGTTTCGCATTCTGAAACTTTGAATAGAGGCCACTTAGAATTCTGCAAACCATATCTAAACGTTATTACAAAGTTTAAACGGACGCTATCCCGAAAACTGCTCTCAAATGGCCATGGCGCTGCAAAGTTAAGCTGTAAAACTGCACTCGAATAAAAGTTATTTTAACGGCTGTGTTTCCGAATGTTAATAGGCGAAGTTGATCGCAGTGCGAGGTGGTTTCAAAGCTTCAGTTTCCGGAGGGTAGCGATTTATGTCCCTTATCAGCAGAATCATAAAATGTGTTGTGTGTACATGATAAGGGGTCGCGTGTGATAATAAATCAATGAGACGATGCGACCGAATTGGAGGCACTATTCACACGACATTTATGGATCATGTTATGAAAGTGCAGAAAAATGCGATGGCTCTTGCTGAAGTCGAGGGGTTAGGATGACCATGTTTATGCATCACGTGATTGAGTCATCGCCATGCCCTTCGAAATAACAAATGCAACATCCATCGTAGTACCATTAGTGTGCTTGGGCACCAAATAGATCAAATGGTTCGGTAGATGACCATTCACCATTTGTTCCAGAAGTTCACCATTTGTGCCTGGCAAAGACGGGGCCACGGATGGCTCCCGGGATTTTTTACGTGACATACGTACATGCAACGTACAATTTGTGTAGTGCTATTCTTTCCAGTCATGAATGATATGGTTCTTTCCATTATGCAACATCACCTTTCCGTTTACGGCACCGCAGCCGCCATTCTTCCCTCATTCTCCGCGCATTCCTCCATCCCCGCAGCGGAGCAAGCGGTCCATACGGGCGAGCGGCACGCGTCAGCCACGAGTACCGCTTAAGTCCCTGGTGAGAGACCCACTCGAGCGCCCGCACTAACCCCGAAGAGGGGTTCCTGCGCGGGGTAGATATCGGCAGCTGCGTGCTCCCGAATGCACGAATGCTTGCGCCGTCACTCCCCACTCCCTTCATCCCATAGCCCTAAAATTGTCAGTATTGGCGAAAGGACTCTACTCCCAACGCATCCCGATCTGGATAACACATACATTCCTGATGCGACACACTGTTGCTTATCTGGCCGAAATAAATACATCCAAATCAGCGCATCCATTCGTTCCTGCCTTTCAGCTAGCTTTCAGTGCATTTTCTGGCCAAACATCTCCGCGCAGGACTGTTCCGCCAGGCACTGCGCACTGGTAAACTAGTCAGAGCTGTACAGCTAACAGCCATCAACGTTCACCAGCCAAACTCACCAGCAGTATGCGCCATCGAGCGAAGCGGGTTGCTGAGGCTACCTGAAATCGAAACTAAAGTCGACGGGAGAGGGCTCGTGTATACCGCTGCTTCAACGTTCAAGGCACTGCGATTAGAAATGCGTGCACGCCATCGCAAAACACTGGGAGGATTTGGCAATGTTCAACCAGTCCGGTAGTGGCAGCGACACCGTCTGAGAAGGTAGGTATGCCAATACCACTATCGGATTCTTGTGCATTTCTGATGTCTTCGGTACGCGCTGAAGCAGCGTTTTTTTTTTCATCGAACCGATGGTATTTCTATGTTCTTACGTAGGATAAGACAAAAGTTGCATAGCTGCACATCGTGAGGTACAGCATCTGCTTTCCTTGTGGTATAAGTCACCATGCCACGACTGATGATTAACAAGGCTTGTTCATCATGGCTTTTCTATTTTCCACCAAAATAAAGCGTAGGTCTACCCATATTTCACTTTAGGTCAGATAGGTCACGTGATATAGATCACTGAATTTTCAAGGTCTATGGGAAGTTGCGACAGAACAATATTTTGGCCTATGCAGTGACTATTTAGATCTCATGAAACCGGCGAGCGATTTAAAAGTAAATAATCTGCTGCATCCATTAAAATGTAAATGACCTTTTCCGGTCCATTCTCGACCCGTAACCTCCTAACCATTTCTTACATCCATGACCTTCAAAATGGTCTTTTTTGGAAGAAATCATTGAAAGCTCCTCAGTACACTGTATGGGTGGTGCCATACAGTTGTTTTGCTGTTCCGACTTAACAAGATGTGTCACCTCCACGGCCCTGAAATGTTCGTGCCTATGACGGACAGCACAGTCGACATGGCTATCATCTGAAAGGTCATCACTTGATAAATACGTTGGTGACATGTTGAACATTATAGGAAGTCATATGGGTCACGTGCCAGTCAGTGGATTGGCTTCGTGACCAACACATTGCCGTTGCTTCACAGAGTATGGTAGTGGCAGTGTTTTCGGTGCACCACTAGGATAATTCAGTTTTACCAAATGTGTTGGTTCGGGCACGAAGATAGTCGCTCATTTGATCCGAAAACAGCGCGATGAAATCTGGAAGCCAAAACCTGAGATTAGAACTGTGAAACCAGTGCTGATTCTGATTTAAAAAGCACATGACCACCTATTCGGAACGAAAAAGATGAAGGAGCGACCTCCTGCTGCGCTCTTTAAGAAAGTATCTGCCACAGAGTTTGGCAGAAAAACACTCAAATTTCCCCAAAATAGACAATGTGGAGGGAAGAATACTGACAAAACAAACGCTTTCATCCCATTGTGAGTGATAGTTATGTAACTGTGGCATGCCGATGAAAGAACAATATTTACATGCGGAAACCGGCCCATCCCCGCTGGATTTTATTATTCATCTCTAAATCGTCTTTACTAAAGCGCTGACGCTGTTAACTTTTTTGCATTCACTTTGGGATGGCCCGACGAGATTTTGGCACCGTGTTTTGGACAAGAGGACTTATTCAGACTTAATCTGTGAGATGCTGGTCAAGGCAAATCTAGGTCGTTTAAAGCACGCGCTGTGAATGAGATACCTTAAATGTCATCCCAAATTCACAACGAGCCCTTTTCCATACATACTGAAGATTTTAGAGTGTCTTAGGAGGGTGTACAGCTACTGAACATGTGAAATACTGCGATGAATCGGCGTTTGGTTATAGCGCTGAAATCGATGCATATGTGTCACATGATAGTAGCTAATTGCTTGCACGACATGCATTCCATGCTGAATGCAACCATGTTGCAAACGTGGACAAAGTATGCAGCATAGATGAGGGTGTCTAGAGCGCCCCAGTGCGAGAGTTCAAACGTCGCATAGTCGGACGCATTAAGATGCAGGACGGCGCCAAGTACAGCAACATGGGGCAATAGCGGAAGCCTTGAGTTGTAGGCATCTCAGGGCTGTACTGGACAACAGTTGCCTGGTTTGTAACACGAGTTGTAATCTAACTATGAATGCAAATCGACCTACCCATATGTCTACTTGCTTCATGCAGTTTTTGATAATATGTTTTACGAGACCAAGATGTGACCAGCCGCTTTATCTAACTATACTCAGATGCGTCTGGTTTATCATCAACGTCAACTAGCTTCAATAATTGACTTCAGAGGAAGTAGGATAAGAACGCGATCATGAGACCCCTACGTAATTGAATAGGTATCGATGGAATTCAAAGCCGTTCTAGACGGCAACACAGCCGTTTCACTGTGTAGGCCTGATTTTAACTACAATAAGATGCTTCACCACAACGGTTCTTAAAGCGACCACACGCAGCACCAACGAGGACTCCGCGTAATGGCGTATGCGTTATAATGTCCAGCAAACTTCATTCCAGGCCGCCTTGCAGCCCACAAGCTCCTTATTTAGTTTCACGCAATTATCCTTTGCTGGATCTGAGCAGCATTTGAGAAGGAGCTTTGTGAGCTTTCTTCGATCTCACGAAGCCTCCAGGGGAGCCTGGCTCCTGGCTCCTGGCAGAGCATCTCGTCATGGGTACACAGCATATTGTCATGGGCACATGGCACATTGTCATGGACACATGGCACATTGTCATGGACACACAGCATGTTGCCATGGATACACAGCACACTGTCATGGATGCACAGCATACTGTCATGGGCACACAGCACATTGTCATGGATACACAGATCATTGTCATGAATACACAGCATATTATCATGGGTACACAGCGCATTGCCACGAATACACAGCACATTGTCATGGACACCCAGCACATTACCACGAATACACAGCATATTATCATGGGCACACAGCACATTGTCATGGATACACAGCACATTGCCAAGAATACAGCATATTGTCAAGCGCGACTCAGTGACCCGTGACTTAGCCAAAGAGGGCGCAGAGCTGGAGTCCCCCTTCCCTCCCCCTGGTAGTGGCTGGGGTCTCTAGGGGCAAATGGACCCAGTATTTCTGGTAGTTGGACGCCGTAGTGCCTTTTCAAACATGAAAATGGGCTCTTGAAGCATCCCTATGGAACTACGAGCCTAAGCAATCAACGGGTACAAAACAGGTCCCAAAACAGGTATGGGAAAACCCCTCTGTGGGGTTCCTGTTGAGCGCCCTAAACAGGGTCTCCATCAGGTGGCCTCTCGGTCCACTCGTGGCTGGCGCATACAGCCTGCCCCGAACCGAGCGGGGCGTCTCGAGGACGCGGGGTAAAACTAAGAACGAGGATAACAGTGCGAATCATGGGGCAAAGCTTAGGTTTTGCTATTTCATACAGGAATTTGGGCAGTGGTACAGTTATTACGGTGTAAAAGACTACGATCGAATAAACTAAGAAAGCACCATAACCGAGTTAATGAATGCGAGTAAGCAGTATAAGATCACAGAAAAATGCGTAAGGGCTCACAAAAAAAAAACAGTCCAACAGGGGACACAATAACAATGTTAGGCTCAGCATACACCTCCAAACAACAGCCACAAACCACCTCTAAAGATATTTAGTACTAAAAACTGAGCCAGCCCGTCCGCCACATTGGCAATTCTAAAAACGCCCAGCCTGGTAGCGACATGACGTCATAAAGACGTTCCATGACGTAATCAAACGATGGCGCATTGGAAAGACATCACTGATAAATTGACCCAGCAGCAGTGTGCTACGTGCCTGCCTTCGCCGGAACCAGATGGATTTAGTTCATGCCGCAGTCGCTTTTGTCAGTCTAAACGCATCAAATCAAATAATCCAGTGTGAACTTTGTGATAACCGAACCACGTTGTTGGGTTGCTTCATCAGTGTCGTGACACCTGTCCAGATTTGCGGTTTGAATATATTTTCCATAAGAAAGCACGCAAAATGGAATTGGGCGCCCAGGCCATCGTGTAGCTGCCGGCAAGACAAAACATGAAGCATCACCCTGAGAGGCGTTTGCGATGAAATTACGACATTGCGGTAATATTTTCCACCGGCACGGACCAACGGACGTCGCTCACGTTGAAAATGTGGGTCGATAACCATTCGGATAATTTATTTCCATTTGGATAATTTATATCCAGTCAACACCCAAAGAGCCAATGCAAAAACTTTTTGCATTGCCTCTTTGGGTGTTGACCTCTCATTCAACCCGTTTTGGCTTTTAAATCGGAAAACTTGGGTCTCGGCCCTATCCCGGGTTTGGCGCACATGCCTCGCGGTGGTGTTTGGTTTGGTGTTTTAGGGCGCGTCGGCATCGGGGCCATTTTGTAGTGGCGGAACGCAATACGCATTGACTTTCGTTCCCCACATCAAAAATTGGTGTCGCCGCTGACGCTGTCTGCGCACATCGTAAGAGATTGCCTTACGCCGCTTGTTTAGATGCACCACGTCATAAAACAGGTGCAGCCTTCCACCACCACCAATGCACCAGCTGCTCAGTGGCGCAGCAAGGCGAGTGGCGCAATCAAGTTCTGCGTAAAAGGACCGCACATTTATTTTCCAATGTGTGGGTACTGAATGTCCAACGGCAGCATCCTGGTAACTGTGGTCACACTCCCGACGTTGTCGGTAAGCATTCAATTAGGAGCCGCACAGTCGGCTTCGACTGCGGGCCGGGCTGGTGCGGGGGGGGAGGGGCGAACCTGCTCGACAGCGCGTGCACCGCGCTGCGCACGGCACGCCCGTAGTGCTCCCTCTCGACAAGTTTTGTCAATAAGCCGCCACTAATATAGTGCTAATGTAGTAATAACGAAACGGAACGGGCGAGCGGTGGAGGGGAGCCCCTGGGGGGGGGGGGGGGGGCAGGCGCGCGTGATCGACACCGACGATGACAACGGCCCCAACGCGACGGCATCGACTGGACAGGCAGGGCAGTAGCCGGGACAGGGAGACACAGCACAGGGAATGGGAGGCGGCAGGGACCGGTAGGCAGCACAGGGACCGGGAGGCGGCAGAGACCGGTAGGCAGTACAGGGACCGGGAGGCGGCAGGGACCGGCAGGCAGCACAGGGACCAAAGGCAATACAGGGACTGGGAGCAACATATGGGCCGTGAGGCGGTGGGAACCGATGTGCAGCGCAGGAACCGGAAAGCGGGGGGAATGGGATGCAGAACAGGGACCCGGAGGCGGCGGCGGCCGGTAGGGAACACAGAGGCCTGTAGGCAGCAGAGGGACCGGGAGACACAGCAGAGAACGGAAGCAGGGGACGGGATATAGCACAGGGACCGGACGCAGGAACCGGGAGACAGCACAGTGACCGGAGACAGGGACCGGGAGACAGCACAGTGACTGGAGACAGGGACCGGGAGACAGCACAGTGACCGAAGACAGGGACCGGGAGACAGCACAGTAACCGAAGACAGGGACCGGGAGACAGCACAGTGACCGGAGACAGGGATCGGGAGACGGCACAGTGACCGGACATATGAACCGGGAGAAAGCGCAGGTACCGGTGGCAGGGAACAAGACGCATCACGGGAACCGGACGCAGGAACCGGGAGACAGGACAGTAACTGGTGGCAGGGACCGGGAGACATCACAGGGACTGAGAGGCGGCATGTACTGGGAAGCAGGGGAAAGAACTCAGCAATGACCAGGTAAAGAAAGAAAAGACAAGTGCGTGAGGACGTCGTGACTTTTTTGGCGTCGTTTTCTCAATAAAACGTTCCCTTCACACTGGAACATGACCTAAAATGGGCCAACAATTCCTTGCAACAGGATTCCGCGGCTGCGAGGGAGTGAGAGACGATATAAATGTGAACCGCTGTCGTAGGGCATTAGCTTGGCCTCATCAAGATGGATTTACTAGTTAGTCCAGTCTGAATAGGGTCTCACCTATTCATAGTGGCCATTCTGCGGCACAAAAGACCAAAGATAAGTTGAGAGCCTAAAAAATCACTTTTAGCACTTTCTTCGGTCGGGTCAATGAGAAACATAAACGGAGCAAAAAACCCCAAAAGCTCTAGAAAGCTGGTCCGCTCCAAAAAGCTGTTGCACTAAAAACTGTAGCCAATGATTGCCCCTGAAAGTAGTGTAGCTGCAAGGAACATGACATATACATAGAAGTTTTTATTGACCTCATTTCTCGTGGGATGAACGCAAGATGAAAAAAAGATAAGTGATATTTCGGTTGATACAGGCCATTGTCAAGACAGTAGATGGATGAGCGCCAATGTTAACTACCGACTGATTACCTATGCACTGTTGC